>NW_012267289.1:5168648-5170527 GCF_000151885.1 Dipodomys ordii | reverse complement strand
CCAGCTTTTTTCTTTTTGCTTATGTGGTGCTGAGGAATCAAACCCAGGGCCTCATGCATGCAAGGCAAGTGCTCTACCACTGAGCCACCTTCCAAGCCCCATAATTTACTTTCTTATAGAGTACAAAAATCCCAGCAAAAAGCAAAGAGATGACTGCCTGCCAGAAATGACAGTAAGTATTCAACTAGTGGATATAGAGAAAATGAAGAAAAAGAAAAAAAGATAATTGCAAGATTTTACATCTTATAATTAGGAGGGTATTAATCTCTTTAGTAGTCAGCAAGAAGGAAACGTTTTGGAGAAAAGTGATTAATTCTTTTTAGAGAATGCATTTATACGCATTTGCCCTTCCTCATAGCAGACACCATATATGAATAAAGGAATGAACAATATTAGGTTTGTCAATGTTATCCTCTTAACATAGATTTAAATAGTCATTAAGTTCCCAGGTGTTAATGATTCCTGGATTAATACATTATAAACAGTCGTCATGTTCACTTAACCATGAATACTAAAGCTTGAATATGAAAGAACAGTGTTTGCTGAACACAGCTCTGACTTATCTGAGTCTTACTTAACCTGGCAAACTTGGGCACAAATATGAGAGTGCACTAGAGTAGTTGCATCCATGAATTTTGGTATTTGGACTCAAGAAGCATTATCTTCTTAATAAAACAAAATTTGCCAAAGATAAATTAGCAAACAGAAAGTATATAAAATCAAGAAGGACAAAATGTAAAAGCTTATTTAATGTTTTTCTTTTTGCTTTATAATTCCATATATTCCTAATATTCTAATACTGTACCACTAGGTGACATTAGGTGATTCACTTTGCCTTCCTAGGTCCAAATATTTATGTTTGTAATACAGACCTTCTCAATCTTCTCAATGAACTGCTGTAGATAACACATTATAATGTGAAATGCCTTAGCATATTTTCTTTCTGGCTGAAACCTTTATTATTTCCTTAGCAGGCTTCCTATAGCTACCTCCCCAATTCCATGTCCTGCTGTTCTCATTCAAATTTTATCTGCTTTAATGAGCCATCATTCCCTGTTCTGGGAAGATAACAGACTTTTATTTAGCTCACAAAGTCCAGTCTGGTCGAGATACACTCCAATCATATTACTCCTTTCTCCCAGAGATTCTGGAATATTACTCATTTATACTATGGCTGTACTGTTTTAAACTACTGCTCTTTGTCAAGATTCCTTTATTCTATCCCCCTTCAACTACCTTAGAAAGCATTTACACATTCATTAGCATGGTTGCCTCCAGAGAATGTGTCTGAGTTTGAAAATGAGCATTTATTAATGTGGGTATTTGATTAATAACTTCTACCTATTCTGAGCTATAAGTCCACCTCTTATCATTGCTTTACTCTCAAAATTTTAAACATCATCTTTCAAATAAACATATAGTAAAAATATAGTAAATGGAAGCATGGGTAAACAATTTTTCTTCTTAAGAAGTATGATTAAGCATCTTGACACATTATTTTCATATTAAAATAGCCATATGTATCTTAGTTGTATCATAATGCAATATGAATATAAATCTAAAAGTTTATATCAAATTGCAAAGAAATAAACATGTTCTATATTTATTAAACACTTACATAGTGCTATGTAATCTGTGAGTATTAACTCACTGAGCTCTTATATAATTTCCAAATTTTTCAAAAAAACTGTTTTCTTTAGCTCTGCTCAAAGGTGATATTAATTATACTTCTGTATTGGAGTAAATTAAAAACCACAGACTATGAATAACAATGTATACAAGATGTTTCACACTGATATTATGAAAAAGAGTTTGGCTATGGTTGTTTCTGGGAGATTCTTTTATATATATATATATATATATATATATATATATATAT
>NW_012267289.1:5149100-5166818 GCF_000151885.1 Dipodomys ordii | reverse complement strand
TATGTCCCTCCCCCACAGTATAATCCCTGTTTTCACTGTATTTGATGTTGGTATAATTTGTGGAGGGGAAGGGAAAAAACAAATTGTTTAAATAAGGATACAGGTGGACCCATTGCAACAATGAGACGTACAAGACATTATGTCAAAAAACGGACTTTACAACTTTGGCATGAGAGGGGGAAATGAGAGGGAAGGGATGGGAAGGGGAAACAAAAGAGGAGGCAACAATGCTTGATAAGGAATGTTCCCATTACCTTTCTTATGTGATTGTAATCCCTCTGTATGGTATTTTCACAATAAAAAAAATAAATTAAAAATAAACAGAATAAACTATTAAGCATTTTAAAACTACATACTGAGAGATCAAAAGGACTTCTGGTTATGTAAAATTAGTAGGTAGTTCGTCTGAAGAAATAAACTCTTTTATAACAAGTAAATAAACAAATAAAAGTATTCTAGAAAGCCACACAATGATAGTCATTATCTTTTACTTTTACCTAAGAGCAATTTTTAAATTATCTTTACATACTTCTTTTTAAATTTTTATTGTAAAGATATTGTACAGAGGGGTTACAGTTACATGAGTAATGTAATGAGTACATTTCCTATCAAGTATTGTTACCCCCTCCTTTGTTTTCCCCCTACTATCCTTTCCTCCACACCTCCCCAACTCCTCCATCTTTACCATCCTGCTGCCCCCCCCCCCCGCGGGGGTTGTAAAGTTAGTTTTCAATGTAGTGTTTTGTATGTCTCATTGTTATGATGAGTCAACCTGTATCCTTGTTTTGTTATTTCCCTTGCCTCCCTAAATAAGAAATGTATATACAAGATGCAACGCACCAGAATCAAATACTGTGACAACAGGGGTTATAACAAAGAGGGAAGAACGTACAAAAGAAACCAAAAAAAAATCACATAGTACATTAAAAATAATAGCAACAAACACAAAACGTCTTGTGTTCCTATCTTGGGGTTCATTTCACTTAGCATCATTTTATATGGTCATATGTACATAGCTTTTCACCTTTTCTGCTTGTCTGGTAAGATTATCCTAGATATATACCAATTATTGCAAATTAGGGAAACCATGGGACCTATGTTTGCTTGGGTCTGGTTTACTTGTACAAAGAAATTGCATTTAACAAACCAATTCCTGAATACAATGCACCTTTATCAATGTCACCTCTTTTAACATTCTCATGTGTCCTTCAGCAATTAATATTATATTAAGTATTTGTTGACATTTACAACTTCTCATAGTGTTTTTAACAGTGTGTTTCTCTTTTTCATCTCATTTATTCCTCGTACAGCCAGTTAAACATGAATGTGTATGTGACTACTATGAAAGAAGGCAATGTGGTGTGATGTCTTTTTCTCCTTGCGTAGAAACACAAATAATTGATGTATATCTACATTAAAAGAAAAAAATAGACCCTTGGCTGTTCTTATGCTAACTTGTCATGTTCTTCATATCATTATGACTGGTTATATCCATAGTCTATTGCAGGAAGAATTTCTCATCAATGTCATTTACAAATGACAATTCATGGGATGTAAAGCTGTGAGATATTTCCTGTCTCCTTATTAGTGAACTGAATCTAAAATGAATGATTTCAGTAAGAGATAGATTTTTATTCATAAATTTTATATTACTTTTTTTCTTTCTATTGAACAGCCTAAAATATTTGCCAAGTAAATGAAACCTTAAAAATGAAACTTGTCTTACATTTTAAATAAATCACTGGCTTGTAATATATCTAATTATGAGATATGTATGTATGTATGTATCTCTGAAGACCTGAATCCACTGATCAGTGACAGACTAAAGGCAGAGAAATGCCCTGAGCTGCTGAAATATAAAATAATAAAATTTTCCTTTGAGGGAACTTGATTCAACCATTATAATACAATCCAGAGTATGAACAAAGGATATAGCATGTTCTGTCATGCAGTAATGGCATACATAGAACTACTCCAATGGGAACATTTGGATGCTGTGTTCTGACAGGAAGGCTTATAGAAATATGACACTGGGCTGAATTAGGCTAACCTACATGTTGTTCATTAGTATATTTTCAGGATGGTAATGTTTCCACAAAAAGTAATAGCTATAACGTGGTGAGTTTATTTGGCTAGTGAGAGGTAGAAAGAGAAGTGATGAAGTAATACCTCATAGGTGTTGTAGTTATCATTATTTTTATTTTTTCTCTAGAGTGTGAGGGTGCTTCAGATATGATAAAGAGCTCAGAAGTCTGATGAGCTCTATGTAGGCTGAGAATTAGCAGGACCACACAATTTCATCGCATATTTATGATGGCTTCTTGAAGTCGTATCACCTGAACACTTACACTTAGGAGGTAGGCAGCATTTCTGTCTATTATGAAAAACTGTCCTAAAGGTTAAGCAAAAAAGGAAGTTCTTATCTTTGTAGCTTTCATATGATTCCTGAGAGTAAAGTTAAGGAAATGGAATATGAAATATAAGTTAGATGTATCGAATAAACATTGCAAGGTCACACAGATATAACATATATATGTGTGTGGGATGAATGTATCAGGCAAATGTTCAAATATCAAGAAACTTTGCACTTCCTATTGAACTGTCAAATTAGCCTTCTAAGAAATCTTCCGAAGACAGAATATCAAGAGATGATAGCATAGTAATAGTGATGATATTCATCCAGAAAGAGCTAACTATCTTGGCAGTACCCTTTTGGTGCTTCTAAAAACAAGTCCAAAATTTACTTCAGATATTGTCATGAAAATTAGACAGCATACACTCTTATTTCCTTATCTACGAATGGCAAATAAATATTTATAGCCCCATAGTGAGTTATAATGGATAATAGAAGTGTTTCATCATAAATAACCTTAAGACTGACCAATTTATTTATGCACTGGCAAAAAATGAAAACCAGGTCAAAATATGCATCTTTATAGGTCAGAGTAAAAACATAAAACAAATTCTAAAGAAAATACTTTATCGTTTACTGCTTCTGTTTATAGTAAAGCATGTTTATAGTACAGGAAATATTACTTTCCAAATGGAGAAGTGATTTTGGTCACAAAGCATCTTTGGGTAAGACAAAGTTGGCATGAATCAAAACTTTCTACTTGTTTGAACTGTCTATAATGTTCAAAAATACTAAATATGTAAATTTGGTAACATTTAAAATAGGTAGAATATATACATTTGCAAATACACATATACATCAGATTTTTATTGTTGGACTGTTTGAGTGGTGTAAAAAGAGAAAAAGAATATTACAAGATCAACAATATGGAAATACATTGCATCTGTGAATGAAAATATCAAAATTAAACTCACTGAAAGTTATTAAACAAGGTGGTCAATCTGATTAAAAGACTGTATGTACATATGTGAAATACCATGATGAAATCCCTTTAAATAAACTACACATACTTAATTTTAAAAAAAGAATGTAAAACAATCCTTGTTTGTGGTAGGAGCTGAGAGTAAGAATGGAAAGGGTTCAATTCTTTATGTACACATGTAAAAATGGAATAATAAAGTTCATTGAGTTTGGCTTGTGAATGGAGGTGGTGAGGGAGAGCAATGGAGTGAGTCTGATCAAGGTACAGTGTATGTTTATAAGGATATGTCTATATATATATATATATATATATTTACACATCTAATTGATGTCAATAAAATTGTGGAAAAATATGTAGCTAAGTACATGGCCCAGAGGCCTTTCCTTATTTCAATGATTTTTTTCAAATGAAGATTTACACTATTATTCCATTTAAAGCCTTTTGGTAAGTGTAGTGGTGGAAATTTGGTAAGATAAGTGCACTAGTCAGCAGTGTATCATTAGAAACTAGTTTATTTAGAATCTCCAAAGGGAAAGGATTATTTAAAAGTAAGACTGGCCAATTATGTTTATATTCCTGTCTGCCCCTGATAATTACTGTGCACTAAAGAGTAACATGGTCTTTGATTCCTCAATTATTTGTTAAATACCCAACTTTTCACATTTTGTGCCTAGGATTGTTGTGCAAATTCACTTTATTTTGGTTGGTAAAAGGTTCATACAAAAGTGAGCTAATGTTTGTTCTTCCTTATCTTTCCTAGACCAATTTATAGCATGGATAAAGAAAAGCATGTGAACTAAGATAATGATATCTAACTAAAAAAATATAATATTATTTATAGAGGATCAGAACATAGATAAATTAGTAATATAGTTCTTCAAGAGATGCTGTATTCCCTTTGAAGGATGGTACCCTTGGGGTCAAGGTCACAAGCAAAGCAACATGAGAGAAATTCCAGTGCAGCTGCTTTCTCTGAGAAAGCATGTGGACAATAAGCAGATGACTTCAATTTGCAGTGTCATTACTCACCCCATTCCTGATGCTGTCCTAGCACGCACATACACACCATGAACAACAAAGAGGTATAGTCCCATGTGCCTGAACTACAATATATCAAAACAGATTTTGAGATAAAGGTGTTGGCTGATAGATGGAATGGAGTCATTTTAAGTAAAGATGGGTAGGTATTCACCTCAGATTCCCTAAAGCACCTTAACTTTCCTGGTTACTTCTTTCTTCCTTTGTTTTTAAAGACACAACATCCAAACTGTGCAGAACAAAAGAAATAGTGCAAAGAACATGATAGTCACTTAAAACTAAAAAGCTTTATATTTTACTATATTGTTTTTATTATTTTACTTTGGGGCAAATAATTTGGACTTGCTAGTATGATGTTTTGATAAAGATAATATGACATGAATAGACAAAAAGACAAAGTTTCCTCTATGTTCTGTGAGATAAGATGATAAAGATGAATCAGCCTCAATTAAAAGAATACTTTCAGGTTAGTAAACCTTATATCCACTATTCTATTGAAAAAAAAAAGTAGTAGACAGATGATCATGCACACTTATTTAGTCAAAACAGAATTGAAAATTAATAACGATCTAGGAATAACAAGATAGATGTTTGCTTTATAAGTGGCTTAATCAACAATAGTAAAAATCTATTTCTAAGGAGTAGTATATACGTTAATATCTTCCAAGCTTCTTTGATTCTCAAAGCACTGCACTGTATAGTGAAAGTTTAATTATACAAGTGTACATTATTTTCTGCCCATTGTCATGTCATGTTAATGACAGATCAACTTCTTTGCAAGGTAAGAAATAAGTATCATTTTAAACATGAGTTTTATGCTTTCATAGGATCTTTATCTGTGGACAAATAAGGCATATTCAGAAATTTTAGCTCCATTAAATAACTTGACTAGTGTCATCTTTTAAAAAAGGTGATCCTTAACAAATCGTTTAAATAAGGATACAGGTGGATCCATTGCAACAATGAGATGTACAAGGCCTTATGTGGAAAAACAAACTTTACAATTTGGTGGGGTGGGAGGACGATTGGGTGGGGAGACGGGGGAGGAGGAGGAGGAGGATGGTGAGGGATGGTAAGGGGAAACAAAGGAGGAGGCTACATGCTTGATAAGAAATGTACTCATTATCTTGCCCATGTAATTGTAACCCCTCTGTACAGTATTTTCACAATTTAAAAAAAGGTGATCCTTATATATCATCTTGCACCAGAATCAACTCCAAATGGATCAAAGTCCTCGAAGTCAAACCAGAATTCTGAAAACATTACAGGATAGAATAGGAGAAACCCTAGTTCTCCTTGACCAGACCAAAATTTTCTTAAAAGAGACCCAGAACCACAACAAACCAAAGAATTGTGGGACAAATGGGATTGCATGAAATTGCAGAGCTTCTGCATAGCCAAGGACATAGCTAGCAAGATCAATGGAAAGCTCAGGGATTGGGAGAAGATCTTCACTATTCATATAATAAACAAGGGTCGCATATCTAAAATGTAACTGGAACTCAAAAAATCAAATCCCCAAACAAGCAAATCTTCAAAGAAACAACTGCCCAATAAATAAGTGGGCTAAAGACTTAAAGAGAAACTTCTCTGAAGGAGAAAGAAGGATGGACAGTAGACACATGAAGAAATGCTCAACATCCCTAGCCATAAAAGAAATGCAAATCAAAACAGCATTGAGATAACCTTACTCCAATTAGAATGGCTATAATCAAGAACTCTAATAACAACAGATGCAGGAGGGGATGTAGACAGAAGGGAACCTTACTGCATTGTTGGTGGGAGTGTAACCTTGTTCAACCACTTTGGAAAGCAGTATGGAGGTTCCTCAAAGACTCCACATAGAGCTCCCCTATGACCTAGCAATCCCATTTTTGGGCATTTACCCAAATGATCACAAACAAGACCATACTAAAGCTCCCAGCACAACTATGTTTATTGCAGCATTATTTACCATAGCTAAGATATGGAAGCAACCCAGATGCCCCTCAGTGGATGACTGGATCAAGAAAATGTGGTATATATACACAATGGAATTCTATGCCTCCATCAGAAAGAATGACATTGCCCCATTTGTTAGGAAATGGAAAGACTTGGAAAAAAATTATACTAAGTGAAGTAAGAAACATAGGTCCCATGGTTTTCCTTATTTGCAATAACTAGTATATGTCTGAGTCAAGCAGAAAAGGTCAGTTAAGTTGATGTTAGGGAAAATGTTTTTTTTTCTTTCATGCGATTGTTTCTAACACATTTATAAGATTATTTCTTTGTTGCTTTGTATGTCCCTCCCCCACAGTATAACCCCTATTTTCACTGCATTAGATGTTGGTATACTTTGTGGAGGGGAATGGAAATGACAAATTGTTTAAATGGGAATACAGGTGGACCCATTGCAACAATGAGATGTACAAGACATTATGTCGAAAAATGAACTTTACAACTTTGGCGGGGGTTGGGGGGACGCGGGGTGCAGGGCGCGAGTGGGCGGGGCGGGGGGTGGGGGGTAAGATGGGAAGGGATGGGAAGGGGAAACAAAGGAGGAGGTAACAATGCTTGAAAAGAAATGTACTCATTACCTTGCCCATGTAATTGTAACCCCTCTGTATGGTATTTTCACAATAAAAAAATAAGATAAAATAAAATAAAGGGAGGAAATTATTCAGAAAAAAGAAATTATGTCAGACTGAAGAATCTCATCCATATTTCATAGATGGAATTATTATTGAACTAAAATAATGATCTCTCTCTCTTTCTCTCTCTCTCTCTCTCTCTCTCTCTCTATATATATATATATATAATCTTTTTTTGAGCCACAAAGAACAACATGTAATGGCAAGCTTGTTCTACTATGTTCTTGTATTTCATCCTTTTTACTTTGAATCCTTTCTCTTTCCATGGAAGATAACACACAGATCCATTCAGAACCTGGACCCATTCCAGTGTACAGGGATCTCTTCAGAGTCTGCACAATAGGGTTCAATATATTTCCTCAAGTACTAAAATACAAACTCTCTGTATGCCTCAGTACATATCCAAAAAAAATTATGGGATAGGAGCAATGGACGTACAATATAAACTTCCTTTTAGAAAAAGAAAGGTAAGCAAACTTGGTACTGTTCATTTATAAATACTCACATGGGATTTGTGCTTGTTTATGTGTTGGTCCACACATATGTGCTTGTATTTGTTGTATACATAAGGCTTTCAACTATTATTCTACCTACAACTCTCATACAAAATTACTCAATTTATGTTAATTTGTGGATGTTATCTGGAAAGCTCATATTGTACATATTAAAACATGCCCCAACCTGATAAAAACCATAATGTTAAGATAAATTACAAACAACTGGGCTCAGGTTGCTCATGCCTGTAATCCTAACTACTAAGGAGGCTGGGATATGAGGATTGCAGTTCAAAGCCAGCCAGGGCAAAAAAGTGCATGAGACTCTCATCTCCAATCAACCACCAGATAACTGGAAGTGACACAGTGGTTCAAGTGGTAGAGCACTCACCTTGAACTGAAGAGCTCACGGACAGTGCCCAAGCCCAGAGTTCAAGCCCCATGACCTATCAAAAAAAAAAATAAAAGATAGATTACAAACAACAACAAGGCTTATTGTGGAAAATAGCAGTGAATTGGTAGTTAGTGGGTGGTTATGGAATTTTTTAGAGTAAAAAATACATGTTATTGTATTTTAATCCATAAAAGAAAAATTATTATAAAATAGTCACTAGTCTATTCTTATCTGCTGTCTTAATCTTAGCCTCTTTATTTTCTAAACTTCTGCAAAGACTTTATTTGAATCTTTGATAGCATTTTATAAGCTGCCAAAAAGTACTTTCTCACATCTAATTCATGTTCTGAACAGGAATCTTAAAATAATACTAAACATGAGCCAAAAGAACATTCATATTTCAAATACCACTCAAGTTGATGAATGACAGCTGAAATAAAGACTGCTTACTGTTAACTGAGTATCTCATATCTGATCCTTAGTTTTATTCTAAAATATTGTATAAATATTATTTGAACTCATATTTATTGGCAAATAAATTTTAGAGCTCTTTCACACAATTAGTAACAAATTTAAAATGAAATGGGTAATTGAAAACCTAAATCCTTATAAGTAGTGAAAAGAATTACTATTTTTGTAGATTAAAAATAGGAATTGACATTCACCTTTTTGATGGATTGGTAGCACCAGGGTTTGAACTAAAAGCCAAATACTTACATATGGCATGTACTCATTTTGCTTTCAGTTAATTTTCAGAGAGAGTCTCATGGTTTATATCCCTACTGGGCTCAGACTGATCCCTCTGTTTATGCCTTCCACATATCTAGAGTTACAAATGTAAATTATTGTGCCTGGCTGGATGTTAAAATGGGAGTCTTACTATCCTTTTGCCCAATATCATACTTTCAACCTCTGCTTCCTATCTAGTTAGACATGCTGGCATGAGCCATTATGTCCAGTGCAATATTTTCCCATTTAAATAGTAATCCCTTTAATAAGCATTCAGTCTCTATTTGACACCTTATTTTACTTTAAGTGGATTTTCAATAGAATAATAGCAATGTGTGAAAACATTTTGTAATTCATTTATATATATATGTATATATACATCTATATGCGTCTCGTAACTCACAAAACAGGAATATTTGCTGTTAGTATTTGTTTAAAAAGAAATGTTAAACCCCCAAATACAACCATGTCATAACTGGCCTCACTTACTTTTTATCTATTATGATTATTTTGTGTAGAATTCCTTCTGATTGTCTGGTCAACCACTAACATTATTATTTCATCTTCAAAGGCTGACTAATAAAAGCTGAAATTCAGTTGACTAGATTGAAGTCTGAAGAGATGGAATTCACAATATTATATAACTTTCTTAGTAATCAACTTGCCCTATGTCAACAAAGCAAAATCAATTCTGGTATCACTCTAACATTATAGATTACCAGATTGATTAAACTCAGAAAATTAAATTCCTTTTGAGGATACCATTCAGCAAGAAGAAAATGCTGGCAAAGATAGCAAAGTTCTTAGGAAATTAATCAAAATCCTATTCCTTAGAAAATGGAAAATATTGGTTTTAATAAATATGGCAAACCTCCATCTATGACAAAAAAATTTTGAAACCTGAGTTTTCCACTGATTTTTTCAATTATTTTAGTACTTTAAGGATACTAAGTATTTACTATGTTCTAAGTATTCTCTTAGCTTCTAAAAATGTAATGGACAAAAATAAATCACTCTAAGTCAGAGTTTAGTAGGTGAGACAAAATTTACTTGTAGTAAACAAACAGATATATGACACATTTCTTGGATGTTATATTGTAGTTTTTTCTTAAAACATCATGAAAGAAATTGAAATGCATGTGCTTTTTTAATTTATTTATTTATTAATTTATTTTTTATTTGTGAACATACTGTACAGAGGGGTTACAATTACATGGGCAGGATAATGCGTACATTTATTACCAAGCATGAAATGCATGTGCTTTTATTAAAAAAATCAACTAAGGTCTGCAGTACAATGGACAGATGTCAAGGTAAATCATGAGATTAAAGATATGACAGCGGGATCCAGAAAAGGTAAAATGCTTTGTATGAGAAGAGTCTGATGATTTCAAAGGAATTAAGTAAGTTCACCTCACTGGTTTAGAAGAAAGTGCCTGGAGCAAAAGGCAGGTATGGACACAGTGTTGGGGTGTGGAGGTGGATAACAATTTGTAATCCTGAGCAACACACAGTAAATTTAAGCTAAAGGATTTTTTTCCTCTTTTATTTCTAAGAAGAAAAATTACATGCCTAGCTTAAAGTTTGAGGTGACATTCTGACACCTGAAGGGATGATAGCTGGAATGCAAAAGAGAAAGTAGGGCATTGAGTACAAAAGAGAGAGAGAGGCTGGGAGAGGAGGGTACCGAGACGATGATAGGTAATGTACAAATTTAAATGTGTAATTTTTCAGATCTCTGATGAATAACTGGGACAATTTCATTTACTGAATTATGCAAGATGGTTCGGGGTAACTGTGAATTATGTTGAGTTTGTGATTCATATGAGACATCCTTGTGATATTTGTAAAAGGCTAGTTTGGAATACAAGAAAGGCATTGTTACTCTTTCTCATAGAAATATTAAGAGGATTTGTATTAGTCAAGATTCTCCATAGACACAAAACCAATAAAAGAGCAGACAGACAGTTATCTTGTGATAACAAGAGAGAGGGCGGAGAAACTAATGTTGGATTAGTTCCAGAACCCCTCACATACCATAATCTGCTCATATCCTATATACACAATGGTGGAATATTTGTGGATAATCTATATTTATCCCTTCATCGAATGTAAATCATTGTGAGATTTTTTTAACCCTAACTCACTGTAAATACTGTGTATGTTTAGGAATGTGTGTTTTTAATACAGATATAATTTTTCCTTATTTTTGACCCACAGTCAATGACTCCATGGATGTAGAACCCAGAGATATAGAAAGCTAAGTATATAAAAAGAATATTTATAAACAAAGGAGGAGGCTGCAATGCTTGGTAAGAAATGTACGCATTATCCTGCCCATGCAATTGTAACTCCTCTGTACAGTTTGTTCACAAATAAAATAAAATAAAATTAAAAAAAAAAGAATATTTATTAGGATGTTTGGTTGATATGATTATGGATGCTCAGAAGGCCTAGAATGTGCCAACTGAATGTTGCAGCACCCGAGATGCTGGAGAAAAGTCCTTTAGTCCCAAAGTCAAAACCTTCGTCCTGATTCAAAAAAGGATAGAGGGCGACCAAATTCTGAGATGCAGTCAGTTACCCATCCCTCTACCCTTTCTTTTTCTTTGTTGCATTCGCACTCTGAGCCTAATGGACAACACCTATCCATACTGATGGTGGATCTTGTCATCTTAGCCCATTGACTCATAAACTATTTTCTGAAGAAGCACCCTCTCTACTCATTTCAGTTATTTTTAAATGTTTGAATGTTTTATTAATATTAATAAGATTTTTATTGTGAAAATACCATACAGAGGGGTTACAATTACATGAGCAAGGTAATGAGTACATTTCTTACCAAGCATTTGTTTCCCCTTCCCATCCCTGCCCTCCCATCACACCCTCCCCTCACCAAAGCTGTAAAGTTTATTTTTTGACATAACATCTTGTAATTCTCATTGTTGCAATGGGTCCATCTATGTCCTTATTTAAACCCTACTGCATTGTTGGTGGGAGTGTAAACTTGTTCAACCACTTTGGAAAGCAGTATGGAGTTTCCTCAAAAGACTCCATATAGAGCTCCCCTATGACCCAGCAATCCCACTTTTGGGCATTTACCCAAATGATCACAAACAAGACCATACTAAAGCTCCCAGCACAACTATGTTTATTGCAGCATTATTTACCATAGCTAAGATATGGAACCAACCCAGATGCCCCTCAGTAGATGAATGGATCAAGAAAATGTGGTATATATACACAATGGAATTCTATGCCTCCATCAGAAAGAATGACATTGCCCCATTTGTTAGGAAATGGAAAGACTTGGAAAAAATTATATTAAGTGAATTAAGTCAGGCCCAAAGAAACATAGGTCCCATGGCTTCCCTTATTTGCAATAACTATATATGTCTCAGACAAGCAGAAACGGTCAGATAAATTGATGTTAGGTGAAATGAACCCCAAAATAAGGACTCAAATGGTTTTTCTTTCTTGCTATTGTTTCTAACACATTTATAAGATGAATGTTTTATTTAAAGCAGAGATTCATTGGTTTCAGGTGCCTAGATAGTGAAAACAAACAACTCAAACTTAGAATAAAAATGACCTTGGTGTACTTATTTCCAAATGAAACATCTCAATTGTCACCCCATCAGTACATAACTTCTTAACTTTTCAGAAGGATTATATTTGCCTACTTTGTTTAATTCTTGCTGCTGTATTTATAAGAAGGACATGGCTAAGATTGAAAAGGTCATGCAAAATGACAATAACTAATTCAGAACAAGATATTGAGAATTGCAGTTTTAAGGCACAGATTAACCTATAAGCAACTCTAGCATGTTTTTTGCAGACACACACATACACAAACACACATACAAACATAAATGCCAGTTAAAAAGAGTATTTGAAGTAAATTGACAAAGTCAAGAAAATAAATTATGTGAGGTGAACAAGAAACATAAAAAAGGGTAAGTGAAGGTGAATTTTAAAACTAAAATATGCATATGTTTTTGAAAAATGTTTAGACTATGTACAGTATGATTAAGCTACATTTATGGTCCAGAGAAGAATACTTATATTATTAACATAAAGTACCATATAGCTTTATTATTTATTAGATTTCTTCCAAGTTTGTGGTAACTACTGTCTTGATAATTTTTGTCGTATGTTGTAATTTGAGTATTTTATAAAAGGTCATTCATTATACACTTAAAAGGTATTTATTAAAATGTTGGCAAATATTTTCTAAGAATATTTGAGTCAATGAGTCAGATAAATAGCTAGAAATAAGTGAAGATAGTATATCTTCAAACGATTTGTCAAATCCTAATAATTTATCAAACATCTTCTGTGTACCAGACTTTGTGCAATATAGTGCCTTTTCAAAATTCACATTCTTTACAGTTACTATGATTATTATCTTCTATTTATATAAAAAGAAACTTAGGAGTGCATAATTCAAGCTCAAGCTCATGTGCTATTAACTGTTGGACTGTTGGATCTGATATTTTAACCCACTTACTAAGCCTTATACCATATCTTGAATTTTGATGGCACATCGGAAATTAATATAATCCATTCTCTTTTCCAAACAATGAACTCACTAGACTGGAAATAGCTCAAAGTGAAACAAATCTTATTAATATCCCCTTTCTCCCATCCATTATGGGAACCACTAATCCATAACTTTGCATAAAGGCAAGTACTAGTAAGTTTACAAGGTTTGCATCCAAAATGAAAAGCAAACAAAGAGGTCAGGAACCACTAGCAATAGCTAAGACTGCAGTTGTAATGGAATATACTTATACTGTAAATCCCAAGAATAAGTCCACACTTCTCATCTAAAAATTCAAACATATTTCTTAGAATGCTTATGATATTCATAATGTTATCTTCTATAATCATGGGAAGGCATGGACATATTATTCATATATAACAATAATCACAGGAAATAACCGAGAGTGTGTGTGTGTGTGTGTGTGTGTGTGTAGGATTTATGTGAAAAACTTTGGGTGATAGATAAAGCATTATAATCAGACAGGTATATGTGCTACAAATTTTGTATTGACTACATATCTCATATCATAGTAAACCTGATTCTGAGTTGCAAAATAAACACTAGTATCAAATATAATTGGTGGACACTTTTCTCTTTTTTCCTTCAGTTCTTGTGGAAAGCTCATGCCACTCTTTCTAGACCTGTGAGGTTGCTTCTGAGAAGTCAATTGTCTTAGAAAACCTTCATGTTTTTCATTCTGGTGCAGGGTGATATATAAGGATCTAGCTTTAGTTTTCTACAAGTGATTAACCAATTTTGCCAGCACCATTTATTGAAGAGGCTGTCCTTCTTCTATTCTGTTTTTTTTTAGCTCCTTTATCAAAGATTAGATGACTATAGGTCTGTGGGTTCATTTCTGGGTTTTCAATTCTATTCCAGTGTACCTGAGGTCTGTTGTTGTGCCAGTACCAAGCTGTTTTGATTACTATGGCTTTGTAGTAGAGTTTGAAATTTGGTATTGACATTCCTCCAACACTGTTCTTTCTGTTAAGGGAGGTTGGGTGGGGAAGAGGGTGTAGTGGTGGAGATGGGAGGGCAGGGATGATAGGGAAAAAACAAAGGAGGAGGCAACAATGTTTGATAAGAAATGTACACATTACCTTGCTCATGTAATTCTAACCCCTCTGTATAGTATTTTCACAATAAATACCTTATTTTAAAAAAAGAAAACCTTCATGTTTTGTTTGTTCTTTTTCTCTTGTTGCCTTAAGGATCTTTTTTCATCATTTATGATAAATGAATATAAAATGTGTTGTGGTTAACTTGGTGGTTAAGTGTGATATTTAATATTTCTTGGGTATCTGTGTTGTTCTTAATGTTTAGGAAGTTCTGTTTTTATTTCTTTGAAGAAAGAAATAGTATACTTCATTGGTATCCTCATATCCTTCTTGAACCCTAATAACCCAAATATTTTTCCTCTAATTCTGTTCTAAATTTCCAGAAAGCTTTCCTCGTTCCTTTTCATTTATTTTTCCTTTCCTTCCTGTAACTGTATATTTTCAAATAGTTTGTCTTTGAGATCCCCTATTTCTTTTTTAAAATTTATTCCATTATTGATGCTTTTTTCATAGCTTTAGTTTTGTTGAGTGTATGTGTCAGCTCAAGTACTTCAGTTTCAGTTCTCACAGTTCCTATTTTGTTAATTTTCTTTGTGCTATCTTTAAGTTCAACGAACTTACAAAGAGCTTTCCTGTATTAATTATTGCTTGATTGATTTCTAGAATCTTATGTTGAGTATTAGGTGAGTCACTTGCCTGAATACCCTTGAAACCTATTGGCATGCAACATCAGATGTCTATTAAAGGATCAAATTTTAGTCCACTCTTCCCAATCTGGTTTTGCTCCAGAAATTCTAAGTAGGCTGATAATTTTCTCTGAACCTATGACATTCATTTTTTTAACAGTAGACAGTGTCCATATCTGGAGTTTTCAGGAATCTGCAGGTAGTATGTTGCCAATACTAGAGGGAAACGTAAGCCTAAGATTGTTTCTAATGCTTGGTTACTGTATTACTCAGAAAGGAACAAGGTATTTCCATAAGTTTCTCCATGTCCATATGACTTGTCTGCAGTTACTAGCTACATTTGGACAGTACATGATTCTGTCTACCTCTGGTCAGAGTAACCAACCATTTGGGCTAGCTCTGGGCTCCTATATTTTACCTGTTACCCCCATCCCCCCAAAGAGCCACAAAGCTGTGACAACTCCCAAGCCCAAACCTCACTAAGACCAAGTGTTGGATAGGACCAATGTCCATGCTTTTATGGGCTGCCCATGGTAGAGGGAGATCCATATGCCAAGAACCCTAAAAATAGATAGAGGATATATATGATAGTCAGAAAAGACATCTGATAGACTGAATTTATGAGGCTTCTCCGGTGAAGAGAGCTACTCCAGAGGCTCTAGCCATAGAAGTCCTGGACAATAGAGGTTGCTAAAGTCTCTCAATTGTTAGGTTACACCAGCTCAGTACTATTTTTAAAGTTGCATGAGTACTAACCTTTGCTATATTCTAGTGAATGAGGCCTTCCATCACGGTATGCTGCCCGTGGTTGAAGTACTACTGGTGATAGCAAACAGTTGATCACTTGAGATGATGCTAAAGTAGACTGTTCCTGATTCTCACTACAGCAAGTACTGGAAGAACTCAGGGCTACATTGACACCCATAATACAGGCTATAGTAACACTAACAAAACATGTGTCTCCTTTTGGGGCACAGGTTGGTCTCTGCCTAGTGCTGAGACAGTACTAAAACCCAGCAATAACCATACTGCCAGTGGTGGTATGGGTTGTAGAGAATATCCTTTCATTACCCAGGCTGATGCTAAACTGGATAATTTCTGAGTTATGCAGCATTCAATGCCTGTACAATTTTAGGAAGATGAAAGTTGTTGCCCAGGTCAACTAAAAGGCTGAAAGTTATGTGGCCAAAACTCAACTTCAACTTGTAAGTCATAGGTCATATGCATAGCTTTATGCATTCTGTCCATAAGTGCTGGTCTGTACACTGTTCAATTCCTACCTCACAATGGCAGCCCTGACATTGGGATCTGAGGCAAAGATTTGTCCGAGCTTTCATCTCTTGCTCGCCAGAAAGTAGAGTTATATCCTGCTTGCACATCACATGTTGGAAGAGGCATGGTGTTGGAAACAATTTCTTTGCCACCTGACTTAGCTCAGTTCCAGAGACTCAATCTACAAGTAGTTATCCTGCAATAGACTCCTTAGAGCTTTGCCTAGACCTGGATTTCACTGTGGTGGGCTTAGTACTGGACTTATAAATCAAAGGTATGGACTTAATATTTTCTCCATTCCTTCCTCTCTTCTATTCTTCCTCTCTCCCTTCTCAAACAGCAGTTATATCAGTACCTCAGTGCTAGGCTGCTTGGAAATGAAAGGGAAATAATATAGACAACTCTTTTCTTCTGCTTTGTGCAATATATCTTAGTTTCGGCATATCAACACAAGCAGTATTGTTTCTCATCTGATTTCCTAACCCCCTGAATTAGTCATTGGTCATTGTATTGTGTAAATAGAAGTTAAACTTTTCTGTGGGGAAAAGATCAACAGAGGATTTTACTGTCACCATCATGCTCTGCCCTCTTAAGAAGATTATGTAATGTGTTTTTCAAAATTTCTGGATGAAAACATGTTATTCCAGTAAATAAATATACATAAGTAAAATTAGTGGCCACAATTTGTAGCTGAAAGGAATTGTAGAAATTGCATTAAGTTCATTAGATCTGAACCTAAGTCTCACCTCCTCTGGTAATCTTTTGCTATTTCTTGTTGTCTTTAAATCACAAAGAAAATGCAAACTTTAGAAACAAAATCAAAACAGTTTGAAGTTTCTCTCAGTTATTCCTCTGAGGTATTGTTAAGCAACTCTATTCTCTCTTTTTTTATCACTTCAAGAATTTAGGCCTAAACCAATTAATTCTAAAATCTCTTAAATCCATCAAACACTTGTGTTATAAGCAATCATTTTCACTTAGAATTACAGATTCTTGGTGGGAAGTGCTTTCTACTGATGTCTCTATTTTATAGCAACAAAAGAGTCTCAATTTCCACACTGACCTCTATGGGTAAATGGACAGTTCTTAGATTGTCAGAAACATCTGGAAGGCATTGTGAGACTATTATTAGTTAATCATTTGGAGATAACTGGTAGGAAAAAGGAGAAAGCTTTATTGTTAACAAACTAAGCAAAGCGTCCAAACCTGTAGGAGCAATGAATGTAATTCCTAATAATGAGAAACAGGTTACACTATTACTAAGGATTCAGTTGAACATTCTTATCAATAAGGAAGCAGGTTTCTCCCATGTTGCTGGATTGGAAAGATTAACATCGTGAAAATGGCAATACTTCCCAAAGCTATCTACAAATTCAACGAGATACCTATCAAAATTCCAACCTCATTCTTCAAGGAAATAGAAGAGGCAATCCAAAAATTCATATGGAACAAGAAAAGACCCCGCATAGCAAAAACACTCCTCAACGGAAAGAACACTGCTGGAGGAATATCAATACCAAATTTCAAACTCTACTA
>NW_012267289.1:5122826-5147576 GCF_000151885.1 Dipodomys ordii | reverse complement strand
CTGCCCATGTAATTGTAACCCCTCTGTACAGTACGTTCACAAATAAAATAAAATAAAAAAGAAATCAATAATAAGTAACCTATTATTAAAATGATATAGTACTAAACTGTGATTTGAATTATAGTTCTAACAAATTGTGGTGTAAACAA
Organism: Dipodomys ordii; assembly: GCF_000151885.1. Lineage (NCBI taxonomy): Eukaryota > Metazoa > Chordata > Mammalia > Rodentia > Heteromyidae > Dipodomys > Dipodomys ordii. Next base: position 5,147,427 of record NW_012267289.1, on the reverse strand, counting down.
CAATTAATAGAATTATGGGTAATATTTTTTAAACTTACCAGCTTTTTATTTGTTTCCTAATTGTCTCATTTGTAATTTTTGGTCCAAGCCGTCTCTTCATCCTTATTGTTTAGTTTTCTATTTTATCTCTACTGGTTTATATGTTGTTTTCCCTTTTTAGTGACTGACATGAGGCTGAAAATCTGTATGCTAGTTAATTACTTCCTATGTTAAAATTAATGTTCTACTCTTTGTATAGTATGTTCCCCAGTCCCATATCCTGTATTGCTGCTCTCATGTATTTTATTGTATTTTTATTGTGAAAATACCATACAGAGGGGTTACAATTACATGGGAAAAATAATGAATACATTTCTTATTAAGAAAAAAAGGAAGCAGGTTTCATTTTCCTTGCCACTCTTCTGCTTTATTTTTTTTTTGGATCAAAGTCATTTCATCAAAAAAGAATAAAAATGCTGGATAAGAAATATACACATTACATTGCTCATGTAATTGTAACACCTCTGTACAGTATTTTTACAATAAAAATATATATATAAGAATAAAAATATTAAAGTGTGTACATGTTGAGTATCATACCTATGTTTCTAGTTACTTGGTGTTCAGTGATGATTATCTCTATGGTTGAAATTGACTAACAGAAGAATAACTCTTGAAAGTCAAAAAAATCTTTTGATAGTTTTATAAAGGATAACTGAATGCTTCTCCAGATTCTATTTTTATTAAGTGTATTGACTTAATCCATGTTTATAGTTAATGAGCCATGAGTAGACAAAGTATGATTGTTGAGGTTTTGTTGTTTTGCCAGTGAATCATAAATCATAACCATCAATCTTTTGAAAATAACTGCTTTCATTTTTTTACACTGAATGTGTTTTGTTAAACTTGGAAACTTACCAGCAGAGTTGCAACTGCATAATCTAAGTAGGTCACAGCAAAAGTAGCAATCAAACACACAATGTGATGATGTGTTTCATAAATATAAGTATGACTGTCATTGTCTGTCATTTTATAATTGAGAGTTTCCGGATTCATTAGAATTATTTCTACATAGATCTTAAGTTGTACAAGTAAAGTAAGTAAATGTGATAAATGGGAAATTGCCTCACTGAACGAAATGGAAAATAAAGCTTGATTTATAAGTGGCTCATTTCATTGTAAAACAGTGAAATCCTCAACACCTAAGATTGCCAAGATTTGGAAACATTTCTGTCTGAAAATCTACTTGAATTTTTCTTACATTTCAAGGTAGAAATAATTTACTATAATAGGTTATGTATATAGGAGAGGGCCTTGTCCCCTACATACTGATGGTGGTAATACACACTTCTATTATGCCAGAAGACATACAACTAAGAGAAAATGGAAAATGAAATTTGCAGCAAGAGCAAAACCACACAGAAGATACACATTGCCCTTTTGCTTATAATATGAATCATTTCTATTTTTAGAGCTCTTTAACTTCATATTATTTCTATAGATTTTTATGAAAGGGCTTTTCTGATAGCTAAATATAGTAAATATATATAAGAGAGAAGAGCCCATGTGAAAATAAGACAGGTCTGATGGTACACTCCTTCAAACTAAGTACTCAAGAGGCTAAGAAAAAAAGATTGTGAGTTACAGGACCTCCTAGACTGCATTAAAAAGGGATGGTAGAAGAAAAATAAAGGAGGAGATAACTATGCTCGATAGGAAATGTACTCATTACCTTACTCATGTAACTGTAACCCTTCTGTACAGTTTTTTCTTACAATAAAAATATATAGGGAAAAAATTATTGTCTCAATAAAACAAAACCAAATTATGCTTATAAGTCTACTTTCAATCAGCAAATCTGTATTCAATAACCAAATTTCTGTCTTGTATGAAATGACTAATATTTGTTTATATGTATTTATATTTCTGAGCTTTTTTAAAGTGGCAAATAGATTGGATGTTTTCTCAAGTTACAGGAAATTTGTATTTACAGAGATGAGTTCCAGATCAGGTCCAGCTGAGATGATCAGGGAACATTTGACTAAGTGCAACATATGAGTAATCTTTGGAATGTAAGTAGAATCAGACAAAATATTTATTGAGAAAAGACATTCTGCATTTTTTAAAGTGGGGAAAAATACGTGAATGCAGGAAATTTCCACATAAGGTGATTTGTTGCAAAACATAAATCTCTTGAGACATGTTTTTGTTTTTTGGTTGTGTGTGTATGTGTGTGTGTGTGTTTTGGCTACAGGCAGATGTAATATTTGTGATAGGTGCTTATACAATAATTCTGCTGAAAAGTGGTAAGGTTCCTGACAGATCCTACTCTATCAAGAAAATAACATGAATGTTTCCTTTCTATTCTTGTGAAATTGAGATTGTTCGTCGAAATATATCCAGAAATATCATACCTAGCCATGTAAGTATTGGTGAAAAATAGACACTGAACACTCGGAAGGACCACGGGGATTGGTTTGTGTGGCCAGTGGTAATCACAGGCTATCAGTTTCAATAAAATTGTATGTATCTGTAACAGATCAAAGAGCTAATAACAAAGAGATATGTATTCATCTATCATCAGACCCATACATTCCTAAATGTCAATGCATTAATGCCAATCATCACAGTAAAGTACTTATGGAAGAAATGTAGCTAGCCATAACATTCAAAACCCTATCCTTCCCTAGTAAGCTAATAGAAAAGGAAAGGAAACTGCCTAGCCCTATAAACAAGTTTGTAGTACACTTGTAAACCTATTAAGCATTTCATAAATACATAAATGTCAAAATAAATATGTAATGAAAACCCAGTATTTTATAACTGAGACCTACATAATATATATATATATATATATATATTTAATAGGCTACAATAAATAAGACATTTAGCAAATACCTGAAGTGTGCTTATGGAATTATGTGACCTTCAGAAGGGCTGTAGCGGTGACTTGTTGAAAAGAGTGTTATCTGAAAGTAAACAGGAAGTGATAACAGTACTGATGATGGATGTACAAATATGTGCACATGTGTGTGTTTTATATCATGTCCCAGGCTCGACTGTATACAGTTTTCTTCATCCATTTGGCATTTACCAAGGAAAAAAAAACCGATAAGCAAAAACAAAATCTTGCTCAAAATATTTCACTCAAATATTTGTTTGATGTATTTTTCTTTTGGAAAAAATTCCCGTTTCAAACAACCATTAAAACATCACTGCCTATGGGTGGTAAGAATGAATGGTGATTTTAGCAGAGGGAAGAGTAGTTGTGCAAATATCCAAAGGAAGACTTTGTGTTAAGAATCAGATGAGACCAAATGAAAGTCTATGATTAATACAGCCTTAAATTAACCTATCTGGGAGGATTTCAGTATCTCATTTAAAATCAAAATTTACCTGGTACAAATCCATCTCCACTGATTGTAAAAGAAGATGAACTGGGCACCCGTGGCTCATGACTATAATCATAGCTACTCAGGAGGCTGAGATCTGAGGATCGGGGTTCAATGCCAGCCAGAAAAGTCTGAGAGACTCTTTTTTTTTTGGGTCCAGTCATGGGGTTTGAACTCTGAGCCTGGGCACTGTCCCTCAGCTCTTCAGCTCAAGGCTAGCACTCTACCAATTGAGCCCAGCGCCACTTCTGGCTGAGACTCTTTTTTTTTTGGGTCCAGTCATGGGGCTTGAACTCTGAGCCTGGGCACTGTCCCTCAGCTCTTCAGCTCAAGGCTAGCACTCTACCAATTGAGCCCAGCGCCACTTCTGGTTTTTTTTTTTTTGCTTATGTGGTGCTGAGGAATTGAACCCAGGGCCTTAGGTATACAAGGCAAGCGCTCTACCACTGAGCCACCTTCCCAGCCCCAGTCTGAGAGACTCTTATCTCCAATAAGCCACCAGAAAACCGGAAGTGATGCTGTGGCAGAGAGTGCTAGCCTTGAGCTGAAGAGCCAAGGGACAGCACCCAGGCCCAGAGTTCAAGCCCCAAAAACCACCGAACAACAAAAAGAACAAACATTGTAGCGAGCTCCCCAGGAGCCCTGGGGTCCCACTCCAACATCCTGTTGCAACTTCAAGTACAATTATCTCCACCACAGAAAAATGCCTATAGGAAAATGTTTAACTTTCTTTTCAAAAATTCCTTTTAACTTTCATGAAAATACTTCTTATCTTCTTTCTCATTTTATGCAAAAGTGGTTAATACTGGCAAGTTTAGAATATCTTATTTGGGAAGAAATGCTGTGTTTAGAGAAGGAGGAAGGTTTGGTTTTGATTTTCATGAATGTACTTGTAGAGCTGTTGAGGTAGGAAATGTATGTGTTATTCTTCGCACATTGAGGACTTCTCTGAGTTCTATCTTAAGACAGAGAAAACATTTACCCTAGGTGATAAATATACAGGGGGCTTCAGGAATTGTGTTTTGGATCTACTGGGAATCACCAAATCTTGTATAACAACCTTTTTCTTCAGGGCCAAATGCAAGATTTATTTTTTTTTCTTTTATTTTTGAGCTTCTTGTAGGAGCTTGTTTATTTGGAACTAAGGTGTGCAGAAAAGAGAAATCTTAACAAAGCTTACTTGATAAATTTGACTAATTCATTTCTTAGGTATACATTTGGAGTTTTAAGAAAAACAAGGAAATATTGGGACTGTTATGAGCTTATAATTTCTTTTGTGTGTGTGTGAAAATACTGTACAGAGGGGTTACAATTACATGAGAAAGGTAATAGTCATTTTTTATCAAGCATTGTTGCCTCCTCCTTTGTTTCCCCTTCCCATCCCTACCCATCTCCGCCCCCCCCATTCTCTCTCTCCTGTCTCCCTGTGTACACCCCCCCCACAAAGTTGTAAAGTTCGTTTTGTCAAATAGGGATACAGGTGGACCCATTGCAACAATGAGCTTATAATTTCATTGTGGCTTCTGTTATACCTTCTTTAACAAATATTTAAACAGCTGCATTCTCACAATACATATGTGCATTCTAACAGTAAATCAGTGTTGTTATATAGAAAATTATAAAAACTAGAAGACTTAATTCTAGACAAACACAGAGACTAAAACATTTTAATTTCTTTAACAACAAGAAATTCTTTATCATGCATTTAGATCTGCAGATCCTACACAAAATCCATAATGGCTTTTCTGTGTGCAAACTCAAACATGGTATTCTTAGTGTTCTTAGTAATCAACTGGAAGAACCTCTTCTACTCCAATTTCATGTATGAGATTTTCTTTTTCTAAGAAAGTCTGAAATTCACCTCTAGTTTTGAATGCTTCAAAACAAAGTCTTTATTTCTGTATTCATGAAGGCTATGGATCGTGTTCCTTTCGTAACAATAATAATATATTTACTCTTTGCTCCATTTTTTTATTTGAATATTTCAGTGCCAAGATTTACTCAGGATTTTTCTTGTAAAACTACACAATGTTAAAATGGTAACACAAACGCCAGTAGCTATAATGTTAAGTTCTACAAAGACAATTTTGTGCTCTTATAAAATTTAGCAAGGCCTTAAACAGGTAGATTTACATATCCCAGCCCTTGGCAATATAATTCAGCTGCCACTAGAGTTATTAGAAATGAACTAGGGCATATGCTTATCAGGTTATTAAGTACTTTCATATTGATGGTCTTTTTTCAGCAAAAGCTTAATGCAAACTATGCTAAATTTCTCGTGGAATATATCTGAAGGTATATTAAAATAATGAGAGAATAAGAAAATATGTAAGAAAAACTTTCTCATAAATTTAAAAACATTGTGGATGATATTCTCTTCTACTGAAATATATCTTTTTACTGAGAACTTAAGTTTGTTTTTATTGTTTAAATGTCATGTTACTTTTCAGAAAAAGCTCAAAATCCCATTGTTATGAAGCTGTTGTTAACTCAAATGACAACCTTAGTTCAATCAATCATTTTAATACAAAATTAGAATTGTGGTGTTTTATGTGTCATTAAAATAACAGAAATGAATTCATTTTAGACATTTGAACTAATCTCTAAAATTGAACTAGTCTCTATAATTATTATATCACTTTAAAGATATATAATTCAACCCCGAGATCCATATACTAAAAATTAGCAAGTAAATTATGAAACAGTTCAGATCGTTTACCATGATACCTGTTCCTTGCCCCTTAAACAGTTCAGAGGTAATCTATTTCATATAATTATCTTCTTTTGACAATCCCTAATACTTTATATGAATAGGAAGAGTTAGGTCGTTATGTTATTATCTATCTTATACTTACACTGGATTTCTGATGGATTCTGTTTTATTTCTGTGGTATACTAAGCATTTTTATAAACTCCCAAGTAGGAATGAAATAACTAGAGTTATTTGGGACTGGAAAAATATTTCAGTGGAGTAGAACCTGAAATATAATCTGCAAACCATGGTGGTTCCTCTTCATTTTATGTGTATTTCTAGGGAAATTTAATTCAGATGTTTCTGATTAACATGTACTTAGCTCATCAAACTTTTTATGCAAGAGTTATTTGATTTCCAGGAAGCATTTTTTTTGCTGCAAGACATTTCCTTCTGTACCAGGAAGTCTAATTTTTTGTGTATTAGATGATCTGTAGTCACACACTGTTTCTAGTGCTTTCTAAACTATGCATATGAGAACATGTTTTATTCGATGAAAATTTTTAATCAAAATATAGCCCTGTACTCTTATACAAAAAGAAGTAAAAATAACTGATATATAAACCGTGACTTAATCAAACTACACAGATTAGAAAAATAATTTGTGAATTTATATTACACTGAGGCATACACTTTTTGACTGCAAAATGACTAACATATGTTAGAAGCAGTAATGGAAAAAAAATCGAACCACAAGTCAAAAGATCTGGTTTCTAACTTCATTTCTATAGTACTTTCTAGATGCTTTAGAAGAGTCATGCTGTTCTTCTTTACTTTTATCTATAAATGATGAAATTAAATAGAATAGTTTTTGCAAAAAAAATCTTAATTTTGTCTACATTACGATTACATCATATAAGTTATCCATAGAAATACATGTATATCATGTATATATCATATATATTACATTATATCTATCTTATCTATCTAGGTATATATATAAAACCTCAAACAAAATTATCCACTTAAATAATTACAAAAATATGTAGGTCAGAATTCAGTTAATATTTTCTTTTTAGCCTCTTTTTTAAATACATTTTATTGTAAAAATACTGTACAGAGAGGTAACAGTTACATGAGCAAGGTCATGAGTACATTTCCTACCAAGCATTGTTGCCTCCTCCTTTGTTTTTATCCTACTCTCCCTTTCCTCCCACCTCCACAACTACACTCCGCCCCCCCTCCACACCTAAATTGTAAAGTTCCTTTTTCAAAATAGTGTCTTGTACATGTCATTGTTACAATGGGTCAATCTGTATCCCTATTTAAGCATTTTGTTTTTTCCCTTCCCCTCCCCAAGCTAGAGAAATGTATATACAAGATGCAGGGCACTGTCAACAAATATAGTGAAAACAGGGGTTATACTGTGAGGGAGGTACATACAAAGAAACAAAAAAATCCCATGGTACATTATAAATATGTTAGGAGCAATAGCAAGCGAGAAAAAAACACTGTGTCCCTATCTTGGGGTTCATTGTGCTTAACATCATTTTATCTGGTTCCTTTTAGCCTCTTTTATGAAAAATGGCAAACAATTATAACATGTACAATGATAGATTTTTAACTTTTTTTCAGATTAAACTACAGTGGTTACACATAATTTTTCATAGCAATTACACAAATTGTATTTATATTAAAATATCATAATAATTGTTGTCTTTTTTCTTCTATTTCTCCCAGTACTAGAGCTTGAACTCGGGGCCTACATGCTGTCTCTGAGTTTTTTGTGCACCAGGATAGCACTCTACCACATGAGTAACAGCTCTACTCCAGCTGTTTAGTGGTTAATTGGAGATAAGTGTCTCCTGGACCTCCTGCCTAGGCTGTCTTCAAACCACAATCCTCAGATTTCAACCTCCTCTTGAATAATCAGGATTACAAGCGTGAGCCACCACGACTACAATTTTAGTAGTGATAATAGGTCATACTGTGAATGGCTCCCATATCTCTTTACTTTAAACCATCCTAAACTGGGCACTTGTGGTTCAAGCCTGTAATCCAAGCTACTCAAATGGCTGAGATCTTAGGATCGTGGTTCAAAGCCAGCTTAAACAAGAAAATAGGTGAGACTTTGTGTGTGTGTGTGTGTGTGAAAATATTGTACAGAGGGGTTGCAAGTACATGGGCAAGGTAATGAGTACATTTCTTATCAAGCATTGTTGCCTCCTCCTTTGTTTCCCACTCCTATCCCTTCCCATCTCCACGCTTCCCCCACGTCCCCCCCCCATCCTCCTTCCCCCAAATCCAGCACCAAAGTTGTAAAGTTCGTTTTTCGACATAACATCTTGTACATCTCATTATTGCAATAGATCCAACTGTATCCCTATTTAAACATTTTGTTTTTTCCCTTCTCCTCCACAAATTATACCAACATCAAATACAGTGAAAACAGGGGTTATACCGTGGGGGTGGGGCATACAAAGCAACAAAGAAATCATCTCTTTTAAATATGTTAGAAACAATAGCAAGAAAGAAAACATTTGAGTCAGACGTCTCTAAGTAGATTAATAGATCAAGAAAATGTGGCATATATACCAATGGAATTCTATGCCTCCATCAGAAAGAATGACATTGCCCCATTTGTTAGGAAATGGAGAAACTTAGAAAATATTATATTAAATGAAGTAAGTCAGGCCCAAAGAAACATAGGTCCCATGGTTTCCCTTATTTGCAATAACTAGTATATGTCGGTGAGACTTTTATCTCTAATGAAGTAGTCAAAAAAAGCCAGAAGTGGCACTGTGGCAGAGCTCTAGCATTGGGCACGAAGAGGCTCAGGGACAATGCCCAGACCTCGAGTTCAAACCCTGGGACCAGAAAGCAAGCAAACAAACAAATAAAAACACCACAACAGCAACAAAAAGAAATCCTACGTTGTTTTTGCTTACTTCAGGTACCATGGGTTACAGGGAGACTGTGTTTCATGTCTTGATAGAGAGTTCTGAGCTCATGACATCAGTAGGAGGAACATGAAAAACACATAGTACAGTGTAAAATTATTTGCTTCTTATTTTTAAAATTAATATGAATAAATAAATAGCAAGAAAAATATTTTATGTGATGATGATATGAAAAGCCTTTTTCTATTAATTTCTTCCCAAAGTTAACAGAATAATGGTATTCTAAAGTAATGCATCTAAATAAGAAAAATGGCTCTTTCTTGTTGGCAGTATTGGGGTTTAAACCCAGTGTCTCATGCTTCTGGGGCAGGTGTTCTAGCACTGGCCACACCCACAATCCTATTTTGTACTATTTATATTTGAAATACAATCTCTCTTTTCACCCAAGCACGCATTTGAACCATTATCCACATGTTGTAGGCTTATTAAAATTGTGATGTCAGGGGCTTGTTATTTTATTCAGTTTCTTTGGTTGAGATGAAGTTTCACAGACTTTTCTTCCTGGGCTTCTGATCTCAGTTTTCCCCATAGCAGGAAACATAGCAGAGCATATAGCAGGGAACCAGCAGTTGCTGGTTGAGAAGGGTCTCACATATATCCCCTAACTGTCCTCAAACCATCATCCTCATGATCTGATCCTCCCAGGTAGTAGGAGGTGTGACACATTCATGCCCAATCTCAAATGACTTTCTTGATGGATCAAAAGATCAAGAATCCCAATGAAGAAATTAAATAAATCTTCAAGTATGTCATAAATGGACACACTGAGAATGGTAGATATCTAGGGTAGACAGGGGCAAGGAGGATGCTTGCCAGATCCAATTTTGCAAAGTGGAATGCTCATTATAACCTTGCTCTAGACTGAATATCCCTTATGTCTTTAACCTGACATAAAGATCTCCTGTTATAAGACTGCAGAACAGTCCTTCTTGCCCCAAATACATACATATTTCATGAGTCTGTGAGCTAGAAAATAATTTTTAATAAATATGTATCTGTCCCTCACAGCTTCAGGGTGTGGCTGCAGCATATGAAGATGCATTGCTTGCTAGCATAGCATCACATCCACACACCTGCTTCTCTGCTTGGCTAACGTGAACTTTCTTCATTTCAATCCACAACCTAATCAGCATTTTAAAATATATGCTACCTGCATTTTAAGCATTCAAATATCCCATCTTCCCTCTCCTTTTTAAAGAGCAAAAATAGGCTCTCTTATTTTTAAAAAAAAGTGTCTATATTGCATTTAAAGGATAAGAAGAGAAGATACTGGAGAAGAAAAGAGACTATAGGGTAGAGAGAAAGAGAGGTGGGAGGAGGAGAGGTTATAAAGGACAGGAGGGAAAGACAAGTGAGGAGGGAAGAGGGCAGCACAGGAGGGAAGGGGAAGGGAAAGGAGGTGAGAGGAGGGGAAGGTAAGGAAAGAGTGAGGACAAAAGAGAAAAGAATGAAGAGAGAGGGTCAGATACTATTGTCTTGCATGGCTATAGAGACAAGATTGGTTCATCAAACCACGGAAACCATGCTTTGATTTCCTCCTTATACTGGCTATCATTGTTGGTCTAAAGAAGAAAATTTATCTGAGAGTCTGGGAAGGTGGCTCAGCGGTAGAGCACTTGCCTTGCATGCATGAGGCCCTGGGTTCGATTCCTCAGCACCACATAAGCAGAAAAAGCCGGAAGTTACACTGTGGCTCAAGTGGTAGAGGGTGTGCCTTGAGCTGAAGAGCTGAGGGACAGCGCCCAGGCCCAGAGTTCAGGCCCCATGACCGACAAACAAAAGAACAAACAAAAACAAAAGCAAAAGAAAGAAAATTTATCCCAAAAAAATCATGCTATGTAAATATGGTTTTTATTTTAACTTTTGTCTCAAATCATCTTTTGTTTAGTGCATGAAATCTATTTTCCTCACAAATGTTCCTTCCCACATTTGCCAAACAAGCCTCCTTCACCTTGGAACCTGTACATATTTTTCTTTTATAAACTTTGACAGAAAAATTGGGGACTCTTTTTTTTACCATTTAGATAATAAAAATAACTTCCTGCATTTCTCCCTATTATTCAGGGAAATCTCAGTTGTGCTGTTTCCTTATTTCCTCAAGTTATATATGATCCTAATATATGCTCATTAATTCAGACACACCAAGCATTTACTTTATTTACAATTTTGCTCCCTGATATCCTCCGGAGAGGCACATCTCAATTTTATGACTGACTTGGGGGTAAGTAGTTATGCAGCCATGCTCCAACATACTCCAGTGTCACATATTCATAATGTTGAACACTCAATCTACAACCCACAGCCACACATCACTGTCACAAGTCCAATCACACAATGTCCTATTGCAGTATTTCATGTCATACCTTTGAGACAAGCAATTTCTGATTAGCCCCTGGATTTCTCCTGCTTTTAATGTCTGGGCCCATTTGGCTGCTGACTTGGTATAAATGAGGATGGTGAATATGTCTTTGGTCTCCTGTAGCGGCAGAGGGCTCAGAGCAGATATAAAACAGGCCTACAAGCCCTACAACATCTGAACAGTGTTTCCTGTCTGTAGTTCTCATTTTTACACTTGGCATGAGCTTCACTGACCTTGACCCTGTTCTTTAAAGGGATGCCTTTTATGGAGGTTAAGAGTGACTTGGCCCCCAAGCTAACAAAGTCCCGGGGCCCCCCTGAACTCCAACTGGGCCATATGTGCAGAGCGCTGCGATTACTGATTTAGAGGTATGGGCAACCATCCACCAAAGCTGAGCACACTGACATCACCACAATTATGTGACTTGAAGATACTTATGCACCCCACTGATCATTACCAGAGTTATGAAAGTCAGGCTTAGGGCTGCACTATCTGCAGACTCGGCAACCACATTTTGACCACATGAATTAATGATCGCACACAAAAGGACGTTCTACAGCTACTTGTAACCATTATTATTCAAACCTAACATGGGACTTTGCCTGAAAATGGTGTCTCAAGCATTTGCTTCTGAATTAAGCCATATACACTGACAATACTCTGCACTAATCACATTTTTGTTTCCATGTGCATCACCAGTTTGGACCACTTTAGTCTAAAATTTACTAAGTATATGGGTCTGGAGTTTATTACTTAACTCTTCCAGCCATAAGAAGTGGCAAGGAAAGCAAGTGTATCTCTTTGATTTCCAATGACATGATAATTTAAGTATTTTGAAGAAATTTGTACTGCAAGCTCTGACAGGAGAGGGGCATAATGTTTAACAAGTCATATTTGCAAAGCTGCAGTTACATCTTACTATTGAAAATTTTTGTAAAGTTTACAAGGCTATTCATTATCATGAACTTGCTTTATTACATTTCTAATAATAGATTTATTTAAAAGCTGTCAAAAATAAATAGAAGTTATTCACATTACAAATTTTTCTAGGTTTTTTAATTAGTTAAAGGCATTTTAAATCAATATCTCAGAATGGAAATTTCATTCTTAACTCTGTCACTGCAATTATATGGTTAATGACTTTCTTTCATTTTTTGTTTACCTTATTATTCCCTTATGTTTCCAAAAGAAAAAACACCTCATGAAATAAGTAAAACTACTCTCAGACAAACAGTGCACCATATCCAAACACAGCTGTTCATAGTAAACAATCAATACTAAATTTCAAACTCATAGTAAACAATCAAACAAAGCACATCATTATACCTCTTCAGGTTATTATTCTTACTGGTCCATTATTGGCTCATTTGTAGACTCAGACAATCTTGAACAGTAGAGGAGATAGAACTGATGATACACCTTGATTGCTTCTCACACACTGTGTCAACAACAAAATTCAAACACCCAAACATAAAACCCCACAAATATTTTTGGTTGTAAATGTATTTCTGAGATGTATTATACATAGTAAAGTTATAAAATAATATCACTATGTGAGACGTTTAAGATAAAAGTAAGTACCAAGATTTTTTAAAAAACTGTAAAAAGAAGATATCAAAGGTATATCACCACAGGATTTCTATTTGATTATAGACTAGGGCATAAACAAATAATATACTGCCTAAGAAACATGTGACATTTAAAATAAAAATGTTATTCAAAATATGTTTGCTGAATTGAATTGACTATCTACATTTTTAACTCCTGAAAGTGAAAAAAAATTCTTATTTGTGTAGGCAATTTTCTTGAAAGTCTTCCTTAAATTTCTTTATAATCTTTCATTTCACATTGTTTTTTTCTGTTTAATATGTTTTCTTTTTTTTAGATGGAAGTGTGATTCAGATGGTAGAGCACCAGCCTACATTCTGAGAGTTCAAACTCTAGTATTATCAAAGTATTTCTTTAAGCTAGGTGCTGGTGGCTTATGTCTGTAATTCTAGTTACTACAGAGGCTGAGATTTGAACATTGTGGTTCAAAGCCAGCAGGACGCTCTGGCTCAAGGGGTAGCACAAAGAGGCTCAGGGATAGCACCCAGATCCAAATGCTAAAAAAACAAAAACAAAAAAAACCTTAGAGACATAAGGAAAATTATGTCTGCACTCTTATTTTTTTGCTTAGAATAAATTAACAGTAACCACAGTTAAGTGAAATTTCAAAGTGCCATTTTCAGGAAGAAATCAGAATCAGCTTTTTATTTTTAGATTCTTTTAGTATATATAAATATTTTCTAAATGATATAACAATCTATAAACAATATAATATATTAATAGTGTATATTTATTTATATAATATAAATATTTAAGGAAAATCTATGTATACATATAGATTTATATCTAGGTATATATGATTTCTATGTAGGAAATAGATTGTGTGATATATGCTATAAAATTATTTCATTTGCACTTGCATTTTTAACTTGTTTCCACCAAAATCGGAGACATTTTGTGGTGTAATATAAAATATTTTTAAAAGTTGTCCCTGCTTCTGAATTATTGGAAGTCAAGTAGCAAAGAAGTCCAAATTCAAAGTGACTAAGATCGATATGAAGCAATATTTTTAAAAGCTTATCTTCATTGTATAAATACAGAGAGGCATTAAAGAGGCTCTAGTAGTACGAGTCCAAAAGTAAATTGCTTTGCATTATAGGAAAACATTGACTCTCCCTTCAACTATCAACTTCAACATTTAGTTTCAACCTATACATTCTGTAGACAATTTGCTACTCCAGGAAACCCAGAGAAGAAGATGGAAAGCAGTTTAATCAATATGCTCAATAAACTGCTCACCGAACTGAAGGAGGAAAAAAAAAACAACAGAAAAAAAATCTTCTAGCATTTCATTTCATTGACAGCAAGTCTTAGATGCATTTCCCGCTTGGCTTTTTAAAGTAGAAATCCTATGTATTCTCCTTTGGGTGGGGTTTTCAATCTCCACTTAAACAAACTTAGGTCCTGATCTAAACTAAAGTAAAAGAATAAATAGTAAATATCATAATGCTTTCTGAATTACTTTAGAAAAAAGAATGACATGTATGATTTTGTAATTAAGATCCCTATGGAATGTTTGCCATTATCTGACATACTTCTTCTGAGTTGTACATTTTCATGCTTTTATTTATGAGCACATCTTGTTTGAGGACAGTGATAGGGAAATTTGTCCCATGATACCTTGTTCCGCAAAGATTATTGGTGATGACTGAGTACATTTTTCTTTTGGTCTTAGTGTGTAGAGAGCAAAGTGTAGGTTATTGGAAATCCTTGGAAAAATGCTGTCACCTCACATATTGACTTGCCATTAGATGTGATAAAAAGCAACAGTCACTATTTTTCTTAAGATATGAAAGGAAGAGTCATTGCATGCCCTACTTTTAAGTCACTAATAAGACTACTTTAGATGCCTCAATAACTGTTTTAGTCTGTCTCCAGCTAATGACAGAAACATACATTGTGTGCTTACGTTAGTTTCATGTTATTACATTATTGAGTTATCAAATGTCACTAGAAAGTTGAGGATACTATTTCCATATAAATCTATGCTTTTATCTCTCTTTTTCCCAATTAATTCATCTGTAAAATAGTAAAATCAATCTTATCAATTCATAATACAGGAATATTTCGAATTGTTCCTCTAAATATAACGAAGGCCCCACCTCTGAGTTCAGGCCCATGGCTCACACACACACACACACACACACACACACACACACACACACACACACAATAAATACATAAATGTAATGAAGGTTGTAAGGATGTTTTGCTCTACATAATCTTTTTTTTTTGGTCGGTCATGGTGCCTGAACTTTGGGCTGAGCGCTGTCCCTCAGCTCTTCAACTCAAGTCTAGCACTCTACCACTTGAGGCACAGCACCACTTCTGGTTTTATCTGCTCATGTGGTGCTGGAAATCAAAGCCAGAGCCTCATGCATGCAAGGCAAGCACTCTACCACTGAGCCACTTTCCCAGCCCTGGTCTATGTAATCTTTGTCTAAACTAAATACATATTTGTCTTTTTAATTAACATAATTGCATAATTTTATTACCAAATTAGGTTGATATATGTTAAGTAGATGCACTCTAATTTCCCTCATATAATATTCTCTGATACTGGTGGTTTAAAAATATTTAATTTTCATTATTTGGGAATTGTACATATTAATTGGTGTCTTTCCTTTTTTGTGCATCTTACACTTATATTTAGTTCAGTTATCAATGAATGTATTTGGTAATCTCTTGAAATTAATTGAAATTTATTTTAATGCAGTCAACACAAGAGGCTTTTCTTTGTTATTGTTTTTAATGTACTATGTGATTTCTTATTTTAATCCAGTTAGGTTTAAATCTATTTTCTTCTTTTTTAGGGTTGCTCATGTACCTTTTAAAGAATATGTCTCTCTGAGAGATAGCCATATTGTTCTGCAAATAATCAATTTGGTTCAGTTCATGTCTTGTAGATGTACTAGTGGACTAGCAGGTTGTCTGATCCCAAAAGAAATGGCTGCTTATCTGTGGAATATAATGAACAGAGAATGTTTAGATGAGAGCTCGATTAGATTCAGTCTTTGCTATAGTCACCTCACCAAAGATTACACCTGTCCTTTAAAAAATGCAAATTTAGTAACTACTACAGATGCAAGAACAAACTACTTGTTTTACCTAATGAATGTGAGTGATTCTGACAGAATTATTTTTCTTGCTGGGCTCTGCAAAGAGTTTGTTAGGCCTGAATCACAGTATGACTTCTGTCCTTACCAAGTTCTGTTACCTTCTTTATTTCACAGATATTGATTTCAAATACTGGTTTACAGGCAAAACTCATGAGAGAATATTGCTTATGCAATTTCTGAATTCTGGCCACCATTTTCATCAACTACTGCTAAAAATCTTCAAGTATAGTTGGAGATTTGTATACCATGAATTCTGTGTTTTTTCAGGGAATCTGAAAATCTGTCATTTAGCAATACATGTTTATAATTATGTTTTCTAGGTAAATTATTGAATTAAGCATCTCTTATTCTCTCTTATAATTTTATTTAGGCTGGACTGTGAGTAAGTAGCATTAATATAAAATGGCATTTCTCTATCCCAGGAATTTATATGATAGATCATTTTCCATCCATGTAATTTCAGATGTTTTCATATATATATATATATATATATGTTTTCATAGATATATATAATATATATATAAGTATATATATAACATGGATTTGTTTTAGAAACAACAGTTGCAGGTATTGCCTGCATTATGTATGTAGTAGATTCTTAGCATTGGAGTGTGTGTTTATCCATATTAATGTATTGTTGTGGTGCTAGGAATCGAGCCAATAAACTCATACATGGCGGGTGAGTGCTATACTATGTATGTTCCTAGCCCTAATGTAGCTATTTATTTAGTTAATTAAAAAATATCATGTTATTTTGTTTTACTATATTTTGCTTTTTAGTTTCTTTTATTTCTTTTGCTTAGAATTTTTTAAATTATCTTTAAATAGTAGTACAAAGGAGGTGTCATTGAAACTTTATGAATACAATGCATCATAATCTGTGTCACTCCCTTTGACCCACGCCTTCCCTTACTTAATTTTATGATATATACAATGAATTCTTAACTTCAATTATTATGTTATGAATTATTTTGAGAAATGAAGCACACTTTAGAATAGTCTTCTATTAGATTATTATAATACTCTGAAATTACTTTTCTAATGGGTGCTCTACAATTTGTAATATGTGCCCTTAACTTTTCATTGTAAATAAAAATAAATTAAGAGAATGTGAATGTCCCTGGCAAAATAATAGAGCACAAAATAATACAACTATTGTGATCATATAAAATACCTTCAATGAGGGAGTTGGGAATGTATTAATCTAAGTAATTTTGAAATAAGTGAAAACTGTCAAACAAAAATCACTAAAGGAAGTGTGGAAGAGCAATGTCATCAAATTGTTCACTTTGTCTCTCTCTGAGTATCATCTTACACTTGTGAAACCTACTACACTTTGCACTAGAATTGAACAAAGAAATCAATGGTCAACAGTAAGAGTTAGATTTATCAGTATTGGAGAGAGGAAAGCTACAGACTGGTAAAAGGGAAAGGCAAAAATGAAGTGTGTAGTGCTGGGTTAGAGGCAGAGGAAGCAACTTTAAATCTTGTTTGGCTTATTAGATACACATGAGTATATATTGAAAAAATTCTAGATACCTGTATATTCATGTGTTAATACCATGTGCTAAAATGGCTTTATCTTTTGAGACATTCTAGAAGCAATTATAACAAGGGGACTGTGTACATAGCCAGAGAGTACATTCTTGTTTCTAATAACAACTTTCAATGAAGAGAACGAGACTCATTAGAGAAATGACTAATACTAGAAGAAAGGAAACATATGAGATGTCAGTGGAAGCTTGTAGCTATAGAAACTAAGAACTTTCTCAAAAAAACAACACCAAAAGGATTAAAAAGTTATAAAAGGAGAGAAAAACTAATAATACTGTATACAACTATCATAGGAGTCAAGTGGAAGAGTTACCAATGGATAAATTTGAAATGATTTTAGTGGCAAAATAAATAACTTAGAATTAAAATACAACAAAATATGAATATGAAATATTCTGGTTTGGAAACTGGAAAAAAAAGAAATACTGATGAACACATACTGATGAGTGAAGTAATGATTAAATCAATAGATAACATGAAGAAACATATAACACGTTGTGACAGTATTTAGTTCTAAATAGGTTGGATCTAACTCATAAAATTTGAGCAGCCTAAGATAAAAAGAAAGGTGAGGATGGGGATTTAGGAAGGAAGGGACTTACAGTAGAGAAAGTTAAGCACTTAGTCAACAATATAAGAAAGATGAGGAAGGCTTTTTCACTGATTTCAAAACTATTATAGGGGCTGGGAAGGTGGCTGAGTGGTAGAGTGCTTGCATAGCATGCATGAAGCCCTGGGTTTAATTCCTCAGTACCACATACTCAGAAAAAGCTGGAAGTGGGGCTGTGACTTAGGTGGTAGAGTGTTAGACTTGAGCAAAAGAAGCTCAGGGAGATTGTCCAGACCCTGAGTTCAAGCCCAAGGACTGGCAAAAGAAAAAAGAAACTGGATTGTATTTCCTGTTCTGGGAATTCTTGAAGCCTATAGATATAGAGAAGCCTTCTACAGTCTCCAAAATGGTTTTCAACAAATTCAACAGATATGTTTTTCATTTTTAATATATAATTTTTATTGTAAAAATACTATACAGAGGGGTACATTTCCTATCAAGCATTGGTACCGCTTTTTGGTTTTCCCCTACCATTCCAGCCTGCCCCACCTCCCCAACTCCTCCTTCCCCCCAGGTTGTAAAGTTCATTTTCAACATAATGTCTTGTACATCTATTGTTACAATGGATCAACCTGTTCCAGCATTTTGTTATTTCCCTTCCATTCCTCAAATTAGAAAAATGTATATACAAGATGCAGGGCATCAGAATCAAATACAGTGGAACAGGAGTTATATGGTGGAGGAAGAACACACAAAGAAGAAAAAAACCCACATAGTACATTAAAATCGACAACAACAAAGATAAAACCTCATGTGTCTCTATATTGGCATTCATTTTGCTTAGCATCATCTTTATATGGTCATATGTACATAGATTTTGACCTCTTCTGCTTATCCTAGACCTTATATGAGTTACTGTAAATAAGGGAAACCATAGGATCTATGTTTCTTTGGGCCTTGTTTACTTGACTTAATATAAATTTTTCCAAGTCTTTCCAAATGGGGCAGTGTCATTTTTTCTGGTGGAGGCATAGAATGCATATGTGTGTGTGTGATTATATATATATATATATATATATATATATATATATATATATATATATATTCTTGATCTAGTCATCCACTGAGGGGCATCTGGGTTGGTTGCATATGTTAGTTATGGTGAATAATGCTGTGATAAACATAGTTGTGCTGGTAACTTTAGGAAACCCTTGTTTGTGATCATTTAGGTAAATGCCCAGAAGTGGGATTGCTGGGTCATAGGGGAGCTCTATGTGGAGTCTTTTGAGGAACCTACATACTACTTTCCAAAGTGGTTGAACAAGTTTACACTCCCACCAACAATGCAGTAGGGTTCCCTTTTGGCCACATCCTCTCCAGCATCTGTTGTTATTAGATTTCTTGATTATAGTCATTCTAACTGGGATGAGGTGGAATCTCAATGTTGTTTTGTTTTGCATTTATTTTATGGCTACAGAGGCTGAGCATTTCTTCATGTGTCTATTGGCCATTGTTATTTAAAGAGAAGCCTCTCTTTAAGTCTTTAGCCCACTTATTCATAGGGCAGTTGTATCTTTGAGGATTTGTTGCTTGGTACTGGCACAAAAACAGACCTGGGGCCAATGGAATAGAACAGAAGACCAGAAATGAACCCACAGACCTATCGCCACCTAATCTTCGATAAGGGAGCTCAAAAAATAGAATGGAAGAAAGACAGCTTTTTCAGTAAATGGTGCTGGAAAAATTGGTTAAACACCTGTAGAAAACTAAAGCTAGATCCTTATGTATCTACCCTGTACCCACACCAACTCCAATTGGATCAATGACTTCTGAGTAAAAGGACTCCTTGGCACAGGCTGAATTTTTTTTTTTTTGGATCAGTGCTGGGGCTTGAACTCTGAGCTTGGTCACTATCCCTCAGCTCTTCAGCTCAAGGCAAGCACTCTACCTCTTAAGCCACAGCACCACTTCCGGTTTTTTAGTGGTTTATTGGAGATAAGAGTCTCATGGAGTTTCCTGCCAGGCCTGTCTTTGAACCGTGATCCTCAGATCTCAGCCTCCTGAGTAGCTAGAATTACAGGTGTGAGCCACAGGCATCTGGCTGAATTTTTCTTAATAAAAGCCCAGAAACACAACAAATCAAAGAAAGGTTGGACAAATGGGATTGCATGAAACTGCAGAGCTTCTGCATGGCAAAGGGCATAGCTAGCAAGATCAATAGAAAGCCCATGGATTGGGAGAAGATCTTCACTAGCCATACAATAGATAAGGGTCTCATATCTAAAATATACTTACAACTCAAAAATATTTTTCTTTTTTTTTCTTTCACTTTAGATTATTTTTCAGTTCTTTTTTTTTTCTTTTGTCGGTCATGGGGCTTGAACTCTGGGCCTGGGCGCTGTCCCTCAGCTCTCAGCTCAAGGTGAGGGCTCTATCACTTGAGCTACAGCACCACTTCCGGTTTTCTGGTGGTTTATTGGAGATAGGAGTCTCACGGTCTCTCCTGCTCGGGCTGGCTTTAAACCGCGATCCTCAGATCTCAGCCTCCTGAGTAGCTAGGATTACAGGCGTGAGCCACCAGCACCCAGCTTCAGTTCTTTTTTTATTGTGAGAATATTTTATTTCTTTTAATAGCGTCTAAAGGTTCACTTAGATCTCCATCTACCTGAGTATTAAATTTTTTAATTAGGGATACAGGTTGACCCATTGCAACAATGAGATGTACAAGAGGCTATGCAGAAAAATGAACTTTACAATTGAGAGGGGGGAAAGGAGGAGAGTGTAGTTGTGGAGATGGGAAAAAAGGGATGGTAAGGGAAAAACAAAGGAGGAGGCAACAATGCTTGCTAAGAAATGTACCCATTACCTTGCTCATGTAACTGTAACCTCTCTGTACAGTATTTTCACAATAAAAAACTTATTTTAAAAATAAAATGGAGGGCTGGGAAGGTGGCTCAGTGGTAGCGCACTTGCCTTGCATGCTCGAGGCCCTGGATTCGATTCCTCAGCACCACATAAGCAAAAAGAAAAAAGCTGAAAGTGGCGCTGTAGCTCAAGTGGTAGAGTGCTAGCCTTGAGCTGAAGAGCTGAGGGACAGTGACCAGGCCCAGAGTTCAGGCCCCACAAACAAAAAACAAAAATAAAAAAAAAGGAATATCCTATTAATTTGTTAAATGTATTTTTATTGATCTGTTGAAAATATTTATACTACTATCTTTTAAGTTTTTGTCTTCTAAGTCTTTCTAGAGTACAGGTCAGAGTTTGTATTTCTTGTGTTCTGTCTGTTGTGGATGACATTTTACAAATGCTTCAGATTTCTGCTGAGTTAACAGTTCTACTAAGCAAATCCATTACCAGATGCTCACCTTAGAAGTACATAGACTTGGGCTTGGAATGTGGCTCAGCGGTAGAGTGCTTGCCTAGCATGCATAAATCCCTGGATTCGATTCTTTAGTACCACATAGACAGAAAAAAACAGAAGTGGCACTGTGGCTAGCACCAGAGTGCTAGCTTGAGCGAAAGAAGCTCAAGGACAGTCTCCAGACCTTGAGTTCAAGCCCCAGGCCAGGTTAAAAAGAAAAGAAGAAGATTATAGACTTTTTTATGCTTTATGAGGTTCCATCTCTAGAATTGCCAATATCCCTCAAACCCTTCAAATGTAGCTTTTAAGCCTAAAATGTACATAATTTCATATCTTGACTTTAGATTATTAGATTATTTTATTAATAGCTTGTTTCACAGTGTGTTTCTTTTTAATAAACTGGCATTTGCTTGTATGTGTCTGACGGTCTGTCACAATGCCAAATAACTTAATGAGATGTTAATGATGTCTATCTATGCTAGATGGGCTCCATCTCCAATACCTGTCAACTATGTTTATCTTTCAGAACAAATGCATTCTCAACCAAGCAACAATGATTTTGGGTCAGTCCATTGTACATATGTGCAGTATGTGCAGTCTAACACTCAACCAAGTGTTCATGAGGGACTCTTATTCTGTTTCCTGCAGATTTATTTTCTAACTGCACTCATCAAGCATACCATAGTTCAGATGCTGAAATTTAATCTTTTTTTTAATTGTGAAAATACCGTACAGAAGTGTTACAATTACATGGGCAAGGTAATGAGTACATTTCTTTTTTTTAATTTTTATTTTTTTATTGTGAAAATACTGTACAGAGGGGTTACAATTACATGGGCAAGATAGTGAGTACATTTCTTATCAAGCATTGTAGCCTCCTCCTTTGTTTACCCTTCCCATCTTTTCCCATCCTCCCTCCTCCCCCACCCCAAGTTGTAAAGTTCATTTTCGACATGACAACTTGTAATTCTCATTGTTGCAACAGGTCCACCTGTATCCTTATTTAAACGACTTGTTTTTTCCCCTTCCCCTCCACAAATTATGCCCACATCAAATACAATGAAAGCAGGGGTTATATTGTGGGGTAGGGACATACAAAGCAACAAAGAAATAATCTTATAATTGCGTTAGAAACAAATGCATGAAAGAAAAAAAACATTTAAAATACATATCTTAGGGTTCATTTTCCTAACATCACCTTATCTGACCTTTTCTGCTTGATTCATAGATATACTAGATATTGCAAAAAAGGGAAATCATGGGACTATGTTTCTTTGGGCTTGGCTTACTTCACTTAATATAATTTTTTACAAGAACAGACCTCAGGACCAATGGAATAGAATTGAAAACCCAGAAATGAACCTACAGACCTATAGCCATCTAATCTTCGATAAGGGAGCTAAAACAATAGAATGGAAGAAAGACAGCCTCTTCAGTAAATGGTACTGGCAAAATTGGTTAACTACTTGTAGAAAACTAAAGCTAGGTCCTTATATATCACCCTGCACAAGAATCAACTCCAAATGGATCAAAGACCTCGGAGTCAAAGCAGACACTCTGAAAACATTACAGGATGGAATAGAGAAACCCTAGGTCTCCTTGGCGCATGCCGAAATTTTCTGAATAGAGACCCGGAAACACAAAGAAAGGTTGGACAAATGGGATTGCATGAAGTTGCAGAGCTTCTGCATGGCAAAGGACATAGCTAGCAAGATCAATAGAAAGCTCACAGATTGGGAGAAGATCTTGACTAGCCATACAACAGACAAGGGTCTCATTCTAAAATATAACTGGAACTTAAAAAATTAAATCCCCCAACAACAAATCCTCAAAGAAACAACTGCCCAATAAATAAGTGTGCTAAAGACTTAAAGAGAAACTTCTCTGAAGAAGAAAGAAGGATGGCCAATAGACACATGAAGAAATGCTCAACCTCCCTAGCCATAAAAGAAATGCAAACCAAAACAACATTGAGATACCACCTCACCCCAGTTAGAATGGCAAAAATCAAGAACTCTAATAACAACAGATGCTGGAGGGGAAGTGGACAGAAGGGAACCTTACTTCATTGTTGGTGGGGAGTGTAAACTTGTTCAACCACTTTGGAAAGGAGTATGGAGGTTCCTCAAAAGACTCTACATAGAGCTCCCCTATCACCCAGCAGTTCCACTTTTGGGCATTTAACCAAATGGTTACAAACAAGACTACACTAAAGCTCCCAGCACAACTATGTTTATTGCAGCATTATTTACCATAGCTAAGATCTGGAACCAACCCAGATGCCCCTCAGTAGATGAATGGATCAAGAAAATGTGGTATATATACGCAATGTAATTCTATGCCTCCATCAGAAAGAATGACATTGCCCCATTTGTTAGGAAATGGAAAGACTTGGAAAAAATTATGAGTACATTTCTTATCAAGCATTGTTGCCTCCTCCTTTGTTTCCCCTTCCCATCCCTTCCCATCTCTCCCCGCCCACCCAGCGCCCCTCTTCCTCCCTCTCCCCAATGTCTCCCTCCCTCCCCCACCAAACTTGTAAAGTTCGTTTTTCGACATAACAACTTGTACATCTCCTTGTTGCAATGGGTCCACCTGTATCCCTATTTAAGCAATTTGTTTTTTCCCTTCTCCTCCACAAAGTATACTAACATCAAATACAGTGAAAATGGGTTATATCGTGGGGGAGGGACATACAAAGCAACAAAGAAACCATCTTATAAATATGTTAGAAAGAATAAATATGTTAGAAACAATCACAAGAAAGAAAAAACATCTAAGTCCTTAACTTGGGGTTCATTTCACCTAACATCAACTTATTTGATCATTTCTGCTTGTCTCAGACATATACTAGTTATTGCAAAAAAGGGAAACCATGGGACCTATGTTTCTTTGGGCCTGGCTTACTTCACTTAATATAATTTCTTCCAAGTCTTTCCATTTCCTAACAAATGAGGCAATGTCATTCTTTCTGATGGAGGCATAGAATTCCATTGTGTATATATACTACATTTTCTTGATCCATTC
>NW_012267289.1:5080709-5122776 GCF_000151885.1 Dipodomys ordii | reverse complement strand
CATTTTCTTGATCCATTCATCTACTGAGGGGCATCTGGGTTGGTTCCATATCTTAGCTATGGTAAATAATGCTGCAATAAACATAGTTGTGCTGGGAGCTTTAGTATGGTCTTGTTTGTGATCATTTGGGTAAATGCCCAAAAGTGGGATTGCTGGGTCATAGGGGAGCTTTATGTGGAGTCTTTTTTTTTTTTAATTGTGAAAATACCATAGAGAGGGGCAAAGTAATGAGTGCATTTCTTTTCAAGCATTGTTGCCTCCTCCTTTGTTTCCCCTTCCCATCTCTTCCCATCTCTTTCCATCTCCCTCCCCCTTCCCCACTGCACCTCCCAACCTTCCCCCCCCAGCCTTTTCCCCCCAAAATCTTTTGAGGAACCTCCATACTACTTTCCAAAATAGTTGAACAAGTTGACACTCCCACCAACAATGCAGTAGGGTTCCCTTCTGTCCACATCCCCTCCAGCATCTGTTGTTATTAGAGTTCTTGGTTATAGCCATTCTAACTGGGGTGAGGTGGTATCTCAATGTTGTTTTGATTTGCATTTCTTTTATGTCTAGGAAGGTTGAGCATTTCTTCATGTGTCTATTTGCCATGAGGGATAAAGACTTAAAGAGAAACTTCTCTGAAATTTAATCTTATCTCAGCAAAATATATTTGCCCTTTGTGGAGTCCAGCTTCATTCACTGAAATTTTGGTATTTAGGCAAGAAAGAAGTAATGTTTCATCTGTGAGTTCTCATTCTTTAAGAGATATTAGAGACTTGTGCCAATGTCTGTTAGCAATTTCATAGTCCCTAACATAGAAAATGCTCAATTGCTACACGGTTACTGGGCTGAATATAGAATACACTTGTCATAGAGCTTGCTATAGTTTGTGGTTGTTTCTTGTGAGATAGTTTGATACAGTACCAATATATTAATAATATCTAGGACTAGAAATTCTGGTAAGCCCTCATCTAAGGTATAGATCATCCTTCATCCATTCTATCTATAGATATTCTCCTAAGCTGTAAATGCTTCACTGGATATTTAACCTGGGGTTTTAAAAGGTCATGCTTCATTTATACACATTATAAAATTAATTGAACTTTTAGAAATTTTTATATTACATAAATATAAAGACTTTCTCATGATTCAGCATATTTTTATCACTCATTACTAGAAAATGCTGCCTGGTCATTTTCCTATCTTGTATTCAATATTGTCACATTTGACCTATCTGAATCCCAAATTCTATTCTTCTCTTTCCCAAATTTCTCTTTACAACATGCATTTTTCTAAAACTCAAAAGGTTGGATAAGGAAGTTGCCATTTAACCAGTCCATTTAAATGTTCAGTGCTAGGCAATGAGTACATTCCTTAACAGGCAATTTTTCCTCCTCCTAACTCCTCGTAAGGTATTTTCATAATAAAAAATGTGTAAAATAAAATAAAATTAGATGAATACTTAAAAAATGTTCAGTGCTTCTTGAGTAGTGTCATTCCTTCCACTGTTTACCACCATCCTACTTCTCTTTTCCCAGTCTCATTACACATTCCCCACTTTTTCTATCACATATGTATATTCTGTGTATTCTGACTCTATTTGCCCCCATTCCCTTTCAATGTATCCACCCCACCCTATTAGTCCCCCCCTTATTAAAACTCATTTTATCTTTTTTAAATATTCATTATATGTTTATGCATAGAAATATATATGCTAGTTTTCTTCTGTTGTCTGCTTCTCAGTATAGCCCCAGGGGCTCATTTTCCACATCAGAGAAGCTTCATCTTCTAAGCAATATCTCCTACCTAAAAAGAACTCTGTTGCTCAATGATAAAATAATTATATTCATATAAATTTGTGCTCATTGAAATTAACATGATTATTCAAATATAGTATGCAACTATGCATTTAAGTGATTTATTCCTATGATAGGCACTTATTGGAAGCCTTTTATATTTCATTGCTGGGGTTAAAAACACTGAAAAAAATAGCTCTCCTCTATGAACTTATTATTGAAATCTGGAAGTTAATTCAAGAGAAAACAATGTATGAAATTCTATAATAGACAAGGTTTGCTGTGGGATTAGAGAAAGCATAGTAGGTCAGACAGGAAGAATTATGATTCAGTTCTCAAGAATGCAATGTAATTTTTGCTCAAATACCTTTTCTGTCAGATAGTTGACTTGATCTTCAGACTTTATAGCCATAGGTTATACTATCCTCTCTGTATTTTTCTTTTATAATTTTATTTTGTGTATTTGTGTGTGTGTTTGTGTGTGTGTATTATGTGTGTGTGTATGTATTACTAGACAGTTAATTCTGGAAGGTTGACTGCCTTCTCAGAATTTACACAGTGTCTACCATTGTATAGTAATTACTTTGACGAAATTAATAGATAAAAAGTGGAAAAAGCCAATAATTTACACGTTGTTTGATGTTGCACAGTACATTTAGTTAGATATTTATTTTCATTGAATAATTGTCTTCATTAACTACCTTAGTGTTTATGATTGATTCAGGAATCAAACATTTTTCTTAATATTTGTACAAAATATTTGTGTAGGTAGCATTATGATCTTTACAATAAGATATACTTTTCTGTGTTTTCAGCTTATGTATTTGACTTGAGAAAAAGATTTTATGGTTTACTTAGATATGGTTTTCAATAGACTGTGTGGTTAGGCCTTTGAAGATGCTACTCATTGATATAATCAGGAAATAGAGTAAAATACATTGATTGATTAAATACTTACAATTTTGACTAGAGAAGGAAAAAATATTTTTATATGTGCTAGAAAAAGTGTCAAAGCACCTCAGGCTGAGAAGACAATCCAGGATAACAAGCTAGCCTGATGTGAAACAATCTGTTCCTGTCTTCTTCCCATTTTGATTATACCTCATGCACCCCTTAGTTTCTACTTGAGATACTTCAGAGCCTCAAATTTAGACAAGTAAATAAGGTGACTGGCAAGCTTTTACATTTAAAAGTCATGAAAATTAAGTTTTGCCGTCTGCTTCTGTAACAAATTTAACATTTAATTGTTCAAAACCTGTTTCAGTAATTGTATAACTTGAAAGATTTATAACGGCATATACAATTGTCAGCAGGAAGAAACACTGGGTCTCATTAGTTAGTTCCCCAACTTCTAGGCAGGACTGGATCCAAGCCTACCCAAACATATGGATAGCCTTAGGAAAGAAGCTTCCTCACATCATTTCCATAACTAGTTTGGTGCTTTGAAATGTTGTGTTGTCAAAAGAAGCATTTACAAGAAATCACAAAATCTGACTTCAAATTTGAGTACAGATATTTGTTTCATAGCATTAGATTCACAAAACCTACCTGTATTTGGGTTTGTTTGTTAATCTGTATGGTTCAAAGGTGAGATAAAAATCTTGTGAAAAATTCCTTTGAGAAAGTATGAATTTGAAAATCTGGCATCAATGTCAACCTGTATGAAAAACAACATTGAAAATTATATATTTCAAACAACAGATCATTTTAATAGCAGAATACCTACCATCATTCACTGGTTTCATTGTTATAATCATTTTTGTTTCTGAAGAGGTTACTCAATTTTTTAATTTTGCTACAATTATGGGTTCTTAGTTTGAAAAGTGATTTTGTAATACAAAAAATTCTTATTCCTTTTAGCAAAAAGGCTTGTTTTGATTTGAATATCTTAATGGAGAAATACTTTGAAGCTTTTAAAAGAAAGAAGCCAAAAGACATGAACTTTATTGTTACCTAACTTTTCTAGGAATCGAAGAAAATGAATTTCTCTGAGGAGGTAAATTGACATTTTGGATGATAAAGTTAGAAATGGATACAATCAACCCTCATTGCTGACCTTGAATTTTGAAAATTCAGTGCAGCTATGACATTTCGTGCTCCATGGATCTCTATTTTCCTCATAGACTAGTATAAGAAATATAAAATTAATACAGACCTTTGTCCTCAGCACCCTCTTGGTTTATCTCAGTAGAATATCACTGGGATTAGACTTGAAAAGTTGTGCATGTCTTAACTGATTTAGGGAGCACATTTAGACACTACTGCTACCTGGATGGGTTAAAAAAAAAAGAAATGGTAGTCTTTTGGAACTATAGAAAGCCTATTCAATATGATGGATACCACACAATTCACAAATTATTGTCCTATACACTATTCTCATCTATTTTCCCATGTCCTTGCTGTTACCCCACTAACTTCTGAATGTGATTTGCTTTAACCAGTAGTACAGTAGCAAATATGACCTAGGTAGGTAGGTATCTGAAAAGAACTTCTACCCTCTTGTCCTTAGAATGTTTTGATCAGCCTGCGAAATGATCAAGAAAATCAGCTGGAGAAGGAGAGACTTGTGTCCCAACCATCCACCTTAGCCATACAACAACTTCCAGATGCTGTGCTGTAAAGTATGTTATGTTTTTGACACCTAGCTTCTAAGGTATGCATTGAACAAATTGCTTTGTAGACAGGGTGAAATCACAATGCTATGGCATTTCATTCATGTATGGATTTAAACAATTAAGACATTAAAATAATGACTGTTGAATGAGTTTGAGTTATTAAAGTGTTTTCAAAATAAGAAGACATGCTTTCTTTTGGATTCTGGTTATGAAGTGTTTTGACAACCTGCTGTGACTGCATTTGTCATTGAATAAGTTGCACATTTAAATTAAATAATTGATCATTCTGTACCAAAATTGTGTGTATATGAATGTCTATGAAACAAAAGACATGTATGATCATTATGGCTACTCTTGCCTATTTCTTAAATCTGTACATAAAATGCTTATGCATACTCTATGAAGTAAACACATTAATAAAATACATTAACTGCACAGAAAAAATAGTAGTAAGTTTATTAAAGATATTTTCTACACTATTTAATTTTATCCTGTATAGAATATATATGAAACACACCTAAAATTGTCCTATAGTCTGCCATTGCTAGAAACTAAATTCAGCCATGAAAACAATACAAGCCCTCTAAATTTATCTTTCTATTCCTAAATTACTGTGCATTGTAAATTAGTCACCTTGGGCATTTAGTTTGATGAAATAGTTACAAGTGCATGTATACGGCATGTTTAATGTTTAAATAGGGAATTCTCAGGTGATTTGAAAAATTAGTTAATTAGAAGGAAATGGGCTTTTGCATAAATCTTGTGCATGAATATATATGCAATAATATATCAGACATTATTTGTAACAAATACTTGGGAATACTTATTTATTTACTTGGATAACTATATCAATGCACAGATCATGTACACTAAAATGCAAGATGACTGTCCTTATTATCACCTAAAACACCATTCCATAAACATCTCTTACACTGAACAGAGCTTGTCTAGTTCTCAAGATATGTATCAAACCATATCCTTTATTCCAGCATACCTACTCTGAAGCCCTTAGAAATATTAACACAGAAGTAACAATACAGACATAGAAGAAATGTAAAATACAATTAAATCTGCAATACCACAATAATTACATGTAAATCAACACTCTCTGGCTCCATGAAATCATAATTCATATTGGGATATGCGGACACCTGTTTATTTACAAAACCTTCAGTCTTGGAGACACAGATTGAAACAGTTGAGACAGGGATAAAATAAACTGGATGGCCTCCTTTGAAATACAACTGTGACTTTCATCTTTGTCACAAAATAAGCACAACATTTGGCCAAACTGGAGGCTTCCAATCCAGGTCCGAGTTGGCATAGAATCACTTTGACAGGCTCCCAGATCAGCAAGGACTCTTGGTTATGAAAGGTTCCTTTTACTAAATTTAACTTTCCTGCATAAAATTAATGAGATGCTCCTGAGGAGAAGAAATAGTCTCAAGAGGAAGGTCATGAGGGAATGGGTTTCATCAGCATATTGGACACAGAGGCTAAAAATCCTATTATGCACAGAATGCACAGAAATAAACTAATACCTAAAAAGTTGGAAAGGAGAACAATATATTTTTTCTGTATTTCCTCCCTTAGAACTGTATCATTTCCATGATCTTCTGAGGCAGTTGAGTCTAACGTTGAGTGAGGACAGATGGAAAATAATGTGCTTCACAATGCTCCCATCCTGAAGGCTATTTCAATGTTAAATTTTATGACTATGAGGGACTCTACTTTTCCTTTGTTTGAATTAAACATCTTTCTAAAACAGAATGCAAAGGAATAAATGTAGTAAAACAATCCAATTCTGGCAAGCTGTGGCCCTACCAGGCTGAGTCATGCACACAGCTTGAACTTTAAAGTCACGGATGTTTTTATCTTTATTTAGGTCCACGACTTGCACAGAGGGCTGTATCTTTTCCCATGTCACACAAAACATGTTGGCAAAACCTTGATGAGATGCTATAGCAGAAGCGCGCTTATTTTAGGAACAGCCTTGGCTCGCTGAAGAGTGAACCAAGCTGTCAAGCAGTACAAGAAAGTTACTTAAACTAGAGTGTCTTGGTAAATTAAATATTGATGAAAAGAGCCCTTAATCTTTTCTGCCTCTGGACAGGCATTCACTTAATTTCAGCTTTATTTACTTAAATCCACAGTCTCCTTTTCTTCATTAGATAACAGAAACAGAGAAGTGTATTATTCTGCCAGAGACAGAATTCTATAACCACATGATGCAAATTGTTCCCTTTTTCTGGACAAGCTTGGTTTATTATATGCTCATAGCCTTAATATGTTTAATCAGGCTACACCAATGGAATAGTTCCCAGGCTTCATTCCTGTATCCATGCAACATCAGTCACTGCTTTGCTAAGTTGAGAGGCTATGCATTCTAGAGTAAAATTTCCCTTTCATTTAACGCTTCAGAATGTCCCAGTCAGAAAACCATAGGAAGAATGTATTCTGAGATGTTCATTTTAAAGTTGAGAGAACTAAATTCCCAAATAAAAAGGAATTTAACCAAACTTATTCACCAAAGGGTCTGATGACTTCTGCTTTATTTTCTCTGATTCACAAGTTCCCCAGAAACTCCCAGTCAGGAGATTTCATTTCCCTTTCTAGTCCCCACATAAAGTAAAATAAATAAATAAATAGATAAATAAATAAATAAAAAACAAGAATCTTTCCCAATTTATTATTCTTTGAATATACAGGAAATCCTAAAGAGAGGAGGTACTAAGAAATAATAAATACTTTATATTATAATCATTAGCTCTATTTCATTCCAGAACGTGAATTAGACACTTAATATCATAATTTTATATTTTTTATATGAAAAGAAGAAAATGGAGACCAAAAATGAACATCAGTGTACAGCAGCAACGTTTTCCTTTTCTTTTTTGGTTTTGGTTCTATGGTTTAAACTGAGAAGCTCACATTTTCACTCAATTTCTTGTTCATGGCATTACAAAATAAAAATAGAACTCATTTATCACAATATTCACTTTAAGGTTTTTGTTGTTGTTTTAATTTGATTTTTTGTTTCTTTTGTATGTTCTTCCCCTATAGTGTATCCTCTGTTGTCACTCTATTTGATTTTGGTACTCTGGTATTGTATATACATTTATTTGAATTTGGGAAGGGAAGGGGAACAACAGAATGTTGAGACAAAGGACAAGATGGGGGAACCTAATGCAACAATGATACTCATAAGACAATATGTTGGAAATGCTCTGTGCAACTTGGGGGGAGGTAGATGGGAGGAGAGGGGAGAGGGGAGAGGAGAGAAGAAAAATGAGAGAAGTGGTAACAAGTTTGACAAGAAATGTACTTATTAACTTACTTATGTAACTCTAATGCCTCTATACATCACTTTGACAATAAAAAAATTCTGAAAAATTCATTTACAATTTTTATTTCATTGTAATATTAAGGAAAAACATCCTAAGTCATTTGAAAATATAGAAAATATTTTCTTTCAGCACTCAAAAGGGGCTGGAATTTCTTTTGAGGCAATACAATAATATTGTGATAATTATGCCTATTGTCTCTATTATTTGTTTCAATGTGGAAAAGAAAGCCTCAGATCTTTATTTTCCCTGAACTACTAAATTGTTACTTTCCTAATCTTTATATACCAAGAACATAATGTAGTTAAAACCCACATATTTCAAATTCTGTATGACCCAAAATAATCCGAAGTACAATTGGGGCACAGGATTTAGGAAACCTTGAAATTTACTCACTTTATTCATACTAGTTACCATAGACTTTCAATGCTTCTTAAAACGACACTATGTTGTTCTTATCTTATGAGTCAGATGTAATTAGGATAATTTTAGCATCTAATCTAGAAATTGAATATTTTATGAATTTTATGTTGAGTAAATAATTTTATGGAAGAAAAAGTTGAATGTTCCTCCTCTGAAATGCTAGAGTGTTTCAATACCAGAGTGTTTCAAATTTCAGATTTTTAAAAATTTGTAATAATTGTATATATAATAAAGTATCTTGGGCACAGACCCAAATCCAAATGTGAAGTCTATGTACATTAGCCTGAAGCTAATGTTATGTAACACTTTTAGTTCATCAATATCTTGAATGAGACCTATCACATGAAATAAAGTGTGGAAGATTCCAATTGAGGTGTCACACTGACATTAAAAGAGTTTCAGATTTTGGAGCATGTCAAATTTTGTATTTTGAAAATAAATATGCTCAATCTGTACTTCAGGGTGTGAAAGAATTCTATTCCTATTATCTCTAGTGTCAAAATCATGGATTTTAAATCAGATAGACACATTTCAGGTACGTTTTGAGGAAGTTACTGGTTTTAAATCCCCTCTACCAAAATAGCATAAATTACTTACTTGAATAGTTATAAAGGATAATGCAATATTTGTAATTTGCTTACCTTGATCATACCTGTTTCATAGGATACAATTAAACCAATTAGGGGGCAGCTAATGTGATAACATAAAATATCATGGGTAGATTTATAAATATTGTCCTTATCATAGTCATTTTGACTCAATTATACAAATTTAAACTTCCATTCCTGGATTTCTGGCATCTAATCTTACTGTGCCTTCATCTGCCTTTTCTTCTGTGTATGCCAGTCTTCATACTTGATCTTCAGTCCACCTAACAAACATCTACTTCTGAGTCTTGCGTTCTTTTTAGACAGTTTCTTATACCAGGCTAAGTTTCTTTCAGAAGGCTTTGCCATCAGCTTTTCTATTCAGATTCATTTCACTGTGCTGCCACAGAACCAGACAACAGAAAAAGATTTAGTGTGCCTTTGAAGCTCATAAACAGTAGACCAAGTAGTAACCAGTGCACTATGCCATGCCTAACAGACAGAATCAGATTTACTGGAAGTTTCATTACCTCCTCCATACAAGACAATGATATTTAATCAATAGATGACTGAAGCGTCCTCTCTCTGTGATGCTCAGTATTATAATGTGCTGGCTATTACACGCTTGGCTATACTCAAAATGCAACTATACAATTAAAACCTAAATTTGAATTTTTATTTAATTTTAATTTACTGACGCTCTAATTTCGAGACCTATGTATGGCTAGGTCGACTACTCTGAACATTAGGCTTCCCAATAATATAATTTGGTTAGTCATGTTATCTTTTGAAGTGCTGTGAGACTTTCGTTAAGAGTGTGCAATTTTCCAGCAACAATAATTGAAACAAAATTCAATATGTGATTTTAAGGTTAAATTTATAAGTACATGTTAGCTTATTTTTTAACTCATCTAAGCTTCATTTTCTTCTTTTTTGAATCTTACAAATCAAATTGTCCATATTGTGTGTGGGGGGGGGTAAGTGGGGGGGGAGAGGACTATCGTCTTCTACTTTCCTTCTTGACCAGGATGCTATTCTCTATAATGGGGAGAGAGCTTTTAATTTTCTATAATGGATTGAGAACCTCTAATTCAGGAATTCAAGTAGCATTGGGGGAGAAAGTACGTAATAATCAAGGCCACAGAAATGTACTTCATAAGCCAATAATGCTAGAATATTGTCTAAGTGTAAGGGTCAGCTGTAATAAACTGAATATAACCTCCTGTGTTCTATCCCTAAAGAAAATTAAATCTTAATGATCTTGAGAGCTCACTGTTCAGGAATGTCATCCTGAGTAATCTTGTAAATGACATTAAACTCCGGAATTCAGTTAAAAGTTAAACATCCTCTGTAATTGCTCCTTAACTCCAGAGTGTGCTAGTTGCTTCAGGCAAACTCTTAGGAATATCAGTATATTGACAGGTTAAGCCAGAATGGAACAGGAAGCTTCGAGATCTGCAACACTGGTCATTGCTGAATGCCTATTGAGTCACATCTGTGCAGTCATTATGTGGAAGAGTTTTAGACACATTAGAATTCATATCCGTATCTCCAGTTGTGTAAATTACAGACAACATGCAGTCCATTGGGGAAATTTTAACAAGAGTTTATGATACTTGCTCAGAGATGCAATTTTATTTTTTTATGTGCTGTGTGAAAGAAAATCTGCATGTAAAAGGCATAATGAAATAATGAAAAAAGGGAGAGGAAGGAGGGAGAGAAAAAATAGAAAGAAAATGGAATGGAGAAGAGAGAAAGGAATGGAAAGTAGAAGAGGGGATTTCTTACTATTTCTTGACATTAATTTGCTCTTCATTCCTCAGCAATATGTGAAAGTTAGAATTCACAAGTTGAGGTTGGGTAAGTTAAATAAACCAAGTTCTGGAATGGATTATTAACATTTTTCAACAGATCTTTTCACTCACTTCAAAAATATTTCTGTGACTCTGTAGTTAATGTGTTTAAAGGAAGGAAAGCCATATATAAGGTGATATATTGCCACTGAGTTTTATAATGAGAGTTAATTTAAAAGAGGAAAAGTACTTGGTGAATTGAAAGCTATAGGAAAGGATTTATGTTAAGTATAGTAAAATAGAGATCAGGAGTGCCAGTCAAATGAAATCATATAATAAATGACGAAAAGCATATATATTGAGAATGTTCCAGTAACCTGTAAAGTTAAAGTTTCCTAAACTTACACATTAAAGTAAATAATGGATACAATTAAGGGAAATATTTGGAAAAAGTAGTGAAATAAACATATTGCTTTGCTTTGGAATTAGTGACTACATTTGAAAGATGAGTATAAATAAAAGAAAATATTCAAAAAAAAGTAATATACATGTGTACTTCATTTCATTAGCAGAAAATGGGAGACATGGAACTTGGAAGAAAACCATTACAGTAAGGAGCCTTGGTCAAGTAAACATGTTCATATGGAGAACTTGGATTAGTTTTATTTCAGTTGATGGTTTTCTAATAGAATCTAGAAGAAAGGGAAGTTAATATAACAAATTGGTTTTTCTCAAAGAATTAGGATATGAGGTTGAGATAATGAGTACAATAAAATGAGAGCCTCAGAAGCAATAAAGTTTAATTTATTATATGGCTAAAATTCTACTCTATAGCAAAGCTTCTTGGTATAGAATAGGTGATCAACTAGATTAAAAAGTTGCATTTTCCATGAATAATTATGATCAAGTGCCTAAATATTTCATGTTTTTGAGTACTAAATTTGTTTTTCCTCACTTTTTCTTTTTTTATTGTGAAAATACTGTACAGAAGGGTTACAATTGCAAGATAATGAGTACATTTCTTATTAAGCATTGTTGCCTCGTCCTTTGTTTTCCCTTCACATTCCTTCTCATCTCCCCCCACCCCACCATCCCCCTACCCTCCCACCCCCCTACCCCTGGCCAAAGTTGTAAAGTTTTTTTTCGACATAACGACTTGTACATATTATTGTTGCAATGGGTCCACCTGAATCCCTATTTAAACGATTTGTTTCCATTCTTTCTGCTGCTCACTTTTTCTTATTTTATTGTTTGTATATTTTTATGATCTGTATGTAGTTGTACAAAGGAGTTGCCATTTAACAAAGGCATTTATGAATAGAATATATGTTGTTCAACATCACCCCTTTCAAACAAAATAACCTAGCTTCCACATATAAAAGAAAACATACATACTTTGTCTCTCTTGGCCTGCCTTACTTCACTTAACATACTTTTTTCCCAGATCTTTCCATTCCTTTACAGATGTTACAATATCATTCTTTCTAATGGATGACTAAAATTCCATTGTGTCTGCTCTTGATCCATTTATTCATTTCAGTTTATAGGAACTATTACCATTCATATCAAGAACTTGATTATATTAGCCAAAATATATATTATTACCTTATTTTACTATATACTGCCAAGACATGAGAAAGAAGTTTTTACAGTTTTCTAATTGAGGAATGTCACTATGGAAATAAGTTCTTTGTGTAATTTTATATCACTTATGATACACAATAATATATACTGTAAGTGTTTGGATATTAAACATACCTCAAAGATCCCTATGCTAAATGCTTATTCTCCAGAGTGTCCCTACTAGAAATGCGTGAATCCTTAAGAATGCAATTCTTTGTTTTCTCACTTTTCCCTTTTTTCCTCTTGGCTAAAAGAAAGTGGTTTTGCCCTGCCATAGTGTGTGTCTTGTGGAAAGCAAAGACCCATCTATTCATGGATTGAAAACTTTAAGCTGTAATTAACCCTTTACTTTATAAGATTAACACTAGTAATTTATACCTGGGGCTAGAGGTTGACATAAGAATAGATAAATAATATTCATGGTCTTAATTAAGGAAAACAAAACCTCACTTTTGAAAGTGCAATGATTAGAAAATCCCAACTCTGCTGAATTCAATGTGGTTTGTTTTTGCTTTTGTTTTTGTCAGTTGTGGGGCTTGAACTCTGGACTTGGGCGCTGTCCCTGTGCTCATTCAGCTCAAGTCCAGCGCTCTACCAATTGAGCCACAGGGCCACTTCTGGTTTTCTAGTTTTATTGGAGATAAGAGTCTCACAGACTTTCCTCATATCTCAGCCTCCTGAGTAGCTGGGATTACAGGCATGAGCTCCAATATGGTTTTTGAACTGTGATTTGAACTCTGGATCTTCCCATTAACTTCCAACGGCTTGTAGGAAGATTATGTAACCTATCTGTGCCTAAGTATTCCAATTTTATTTGGAGATAATAATAGAACTTATCTCACAGAATTGTTAGGATTCTTAAATAGCAATGAAAATTATGTATTCTTAGGAACATGCATACATTATCATGTATTTACAGTCCTTAATTTAGTGCTTGGCCCATATCATCTGCTATGTACTTGTTACCTATATAACCTCTTTCTCTTCCTTCTTCTGTGAAACCAGATATTTATCTAGATAAATTACTGACTAGAAAATAGCAACTTTGTAACCCATAGCTGTCCAACTAAACCTAAAAGAAGAAGAAGATTTGGAAAAGAAGTATGAATTAATTAATCAAAGAATAAAATTAAATATTAATCTAAACCTTAAAATCCCTGACAGATTTTTATTGCCAACCTTGCTGAAGTAGCCCAGCTTGTTTGGGACTCTAATACAATTATTTGCTTTCTTTTTCTCTTTAAAATCTTTGACACTTTAATCATGTATGTTACAAGTAAGAGTCACTGTGAATCAGTTGCTTAAATTTAAATAGGATTTACAATGGTACTTCCTGTGTTATTATGTATCTTCTTTTGGGCCTGAAATTTCTCCATTTTTCTCATTTTTAAAGGCTTCCTAATATAGTTAATAACAACTGGACTAAAAAAACTGAACTGAGAAATAATTTTTAAAGTTAAAATTGATATAAGTCATATCTTTGCCTAGCATCACTAAGTCGTATTTATAAAGGAAGTTTATTTCTTTACATTCATTTCTTACAATAAAGCCATGTGTTTTTGTTTGATTTTTATTTTGTTTCATTTTGTTTTACTTCATCTGTAGTTTTTAAAAGCTAGAGTAGAGAGAACATTTTATCTGCTCATGTTGTTTTTGAGTTTTGAAAACTTGTAAGAGATTAAGATAGCAAAATTTATATCTAAATTCCTTTATTGAATAAGTACGGCACTTCCTGAAAGCAGGACTTTAAGTATCAACTTCCAATTCTTCTTTCTTGGCTGCACTAACTTAATAGTAATTTTTTTCTGTTTTCATTTCTTCTCTCTTTTTCTTTTTCCTTTTTTTGAAAGCAATACTTGAATACCACAATCATTTGTGAGCTTTCTCTTAGAACTAAAGAAGCAGCATTGTTTGGTACATGAATGGGAAAATGATAAAAAAAAATGGCTCATTCTAAATGTATCCAACTCTCAGGAAGTTTACTGTCTATCTTTACTCCATTCATTAAGAGTCACAGATCCAACCAACGGTCATCTGTGAACAACATTCTTCAGTTTTACAGCTTTAGTCAAACCATCAACCATAGTATGTCTTTATTTTTTTTTCAAAAGATTTCAGAAGACAAGTTTTCTGATACTCCTCTTTTTCAATGTGGTTTACTTTGGCATTTTCCTCTTATGTATTGTAACGTGATCGTGCAAAAAAATGAAGGAATCAAGTGTTAAGGAAAGAGTGAGGAAAATAAAAGTATGGTGTATTAACTTTTAGCAGAACAATTTACTAATAAAAATCACAGCTAGGGGATATGAGTGTGTCTATAAATCTACAAGTAAACACAATGGATGGTAATGGAAAAAAATTACACTTGGACATGATAAATTAAATAGGACTCTCAACATTCATACAGTGAGATCAAAGGAGTATATTTTTAGGAGAGGATCACAAACGCTCAATAGTTATGTGCATATGATCATATAAAATGATGCTTATTGAAATGAACTCTAAGAAATGCAAACAAGAGGCTTTGTATTTTACATTTTGTGTTTTTTATTCCATTTTTCTGTTCTTCCCTATTGGTTGCTGTTTCTTTTTTTTTTCCCATAACTTTTTGTCTTGTATGTAAGTTTATCTGATTTGGGGAGGGGAAAGGGAAGCACACAAATGGTGGACAAAGGGTGAATTAATTCAGCAGAGATACACTAGACACTATGTTAAAAATGAACTATACAACTTTAAGGTAGAGGGGAGAGAAAAACTGGGAGAAAAGGAGGGAAGAGTTGACACATTTCAAAAAGAAATGTACTCAGTATCTGAGTTATGTAGCTATAGCTCCTTTGTACATTACCTTCCAAACAAAAATAAAAATAAAATAGTTATACTAGGATACTGATTAATTAATGACATGAAAACATTCAAGAAGTAGTAACTAAGGAATGGCTGGATCCAAACACACAAATACTGTGTCTTGTGCTTGTTTTTAATTTGTCAGCTATTGATTTCTGTGTGCTACTTTGTTAGGCAAACTTAAAAATCTGTTGGACTGGAATATCCTTAGAGGCTTGATAAATTTGTTCCCCTGTTAATGAGTACAGCTGTGTTCATTTTCTAAAAATTGTGTTCAAATAAAAATATAAACTCTCCAGGAAGTTTCCCCCTTGCTTGGGGAATCTATGTTGAGAATTTTGAGAGATGAAATGTATTTCAGTTTGATTGAGGTTTGGATAAGCAAAACTGGGAGAACCATGTCCAAGTAGTGAGAAAGAAGTAATGAGGAATAGTTTGTTTTATAATACAAACTCTATCTTCCATTCCCTCAAGAGCAATTGTGGAAAGCTAACCCTGAGGGAGACAAAAATTGGATTCACAATGATCTTCATTGAGTGAATTTACCATTTACTAAAAACCATTCTTAAACTGATAAACAATTGTGTACAAGAAATAATAGAATATATGGTTTGAAGTAGATTCCAAGTTTATCAGGTTGCACTCTGTAATGGGATGGAAAAGGAAGAGGCCCTGCTTGATTAAGAAACACACAGATCACCCAATGGATGAGTAATAAATTTGCAACTAGAATTTATATCTTTTCACTAAGGATTGCAGTTGGTTTCTTGCTAACAATATATCCACAGCATAATCTATTATGAAAAACATAGCTGTTGATACATACTATTGTGAACAACAGAATACAGGCAAAACAACATGTATGGTATATTATTTTTTATAGAAAATTCTAAAACAACTGAAACAATTTGTAATAAAGGAAATGAAATAGATATAGAAATTGA
Source organism: Dipodomys ordii (assembly GCF_000151885.1). Taxonomy (NCBI): domain Eukaryota; kingdom Metazoa; phylum Chordata; class Mammalia; order Rodentia; family Heteromyidae; genus Dipodomys; species Dipodomys ordii. The sequence goes on along the minus strand of NW_012267289.1, from coordinate 5,106,822 downwards.
GTAGCAGATTATTTGCACAAAAGGACGTACAGAAGTTTCAAAGGTATGTTTCGAGTAAAAATGTGTTATATGGGCTTGTACACTAACTTATCAAAACTTTTGAACTAAATTATTAAAAGCTTGTGTTAAAAGATGTCCCTAGGGCTGGGAAGGTGGCTCAGTGGTAGAGCGCTTTCCTTGCATGCATGAGGCCCTGGGTTCGATTCCTCAGCACCACATAAGCAAAAAGAAAAAAGCCGAAGTGGCACTGTGGCTCAAGTGGTAGAGCGCTAGCCTTGAGCTGAAGAGCTGAGGGACAGCGCCCAGGCCCAGAGTTCAGGACCCACGACTGGACCAAAAAAAAAAAAAAGTCCTTATTACCATAATTATGCACTATTCCAGTTCTTTTTAAGTAAAGGAAAAGAGGAAATAAAGGAAAAGAGGAAAATGAACTAATCTAATTTTTTAGGCATAACAAAATATTCAGATAGATATAGTTAGACTAAATATGAATATATATATGCACATATATATGTATATATAATCATAAAAATGATACATTTTATATTCTTGTTATTATTTATATCATAGAAAGTGTAATAGCCAAGATTTATTTTGGGTTCTTGTTTGTAATGCATGTGTCTTGTTTTGTTTTGTTTTTCAATTCTGTGACATCCCTACCAAGTAAAACAAAATCTTATTAATTACCATGGAAATATTTTTTAATTTTTTAATTACCTGATAAGATTCTTACATTGTACTCAATTTCTACCCAATACATGTGTTAATTTCTAGAATATTCTACAAATCTACTTGAAATTTGATGCTGCACATATTTCTGCCATTTTCTATCAATTTACCTGTTTCCAAGTACATAATCAAAATAGAGGAGACAGAATAGGAGAAGAGACAGGCACCTCTTTACCATTTGTAAGTGTAATGAACCCCTTCATTTAATTTTGTGGTAATTGTACCACCTCTGGTAATTGTCTTTAGAATTGCCCCCCAGCTATGCCAACATTAATTTCTGAGCACACTGATGCATTACTAAACTTCTCGGCTGGCAAACCTCTACTTTCCAGGCCATTTGTACCTTGTAAGATCTATGAGCTCTGCTTTTCTCCATTCTTTTCTCCAGAGTTGCTCCAAAAAAAAAATCCAGATTTAAAAAAAAGGTATGTTAATTTCCTTTCTTCTGAAAAAACAGCTACCTCATGCTAGTGTTAATTTCTTATGTGTATCACTCTGCCTTTACTCTTCTGTCTTTTATTTTTGTAGTCCGTGATGGGCTTCTGCAATAAATATCTGTTTACACTAATTGTATGAGCATATAACTACTTTTGGATTGTCTTTCTTTTTTTCAAAGTTAGTTTTATTGTCAAGGTGAGGGTTTACAGTTATAAACACAAGATAGTGAGTACATTTCTTGTCCAACATTGTAATTCCCTCCCTAATTTTTCTCCCACTTTTCATCAAAGATCATTGTGAAATTTATAGATGTGTTCTATCAGTTAAATATGGTTCTTCCTTTTATCAGCCTCAGTATTAAAAATAGTATTTGTCAGTTTTGAAACAGATATATACTAGATGTAATTTACTAAAAAAAATAGCTGGACTGATACTGAATGATCGCAAAGACATATTCAGTTCAGTACAGGGATAGATAACTACTACCTAAAAGGAAGACTATTTTTCTCTCTTACAATGAAGCAGGAACATTTGTCTTTTCTCCTTTAAATGAAAACGCTAGGATACTCTGCTTCTTCATAGTTTCCTCCTTTGATATGTAAAAGTTTCTTTTTTTAAATTTTATTTTATTGTAAAGATGCTGTACAGAGGGGTTACAGTTACATGAGTAAGGTAATGAGTACATTTCTTGTTGAGCATTGTTAACCCCTCCTTTGCTGTTCTCCCATTATCCCTTCCCTCCCTCACCTTAAAACAGTTTCTTAAAAGCAATCTGTATAAGACTAACTTACATAAATAGAGATAATTACTTATAATGACAGATTTGCATTTGATTATTTCAGATTTGTTTTGCCAGCTTATTGATTCTAATCAACTTCACAATACAAGTTAGTCAAGACAATGAGTGCACATTAGAATAGTCCCAAGGTAGGTAAGTTTAAGCGAATACTTTCTCACTTTGAATTGCTCACCTGAGAGTAGTAAGAAGAGAATTTCAAAGTTAAGTGAGCATGCTCTCCTTATTATACCAGTAAAAATTTTTATTATCACATTTTGAGCTTATATACTCATTACTTGTGTAAGTTGTACTTAGGGAAAAAATATTACCTGAAAGTTGGTAACTAAGCATGTTTCTAAATTGATAGACAACTAGAATCAGTGCTTTTTTCACTGAAGAATATGGTAGAATTAATTTACACTTTAATATGTAATATTTGCATTGCTCATTTAATCTGCCTTAGGGACCATATTAATCTCCCTCTCAGAGATGTTATTGAATGCATTCCAAGAGTTTGAAAGCATTCTATTATGTATATTTCTATTTTCTTTTTTCCATTCAGGCCGGTGAAGGTAAAATGTTAAGTGAGGTGAACCAATTATTCCAGAACAACTCCATCAACTGTCCTGAACATATGCAATAACAGACTGATGAGAACTTACATTATTATAATCAAAAAGGTGTGTTTTTCCTGAAAGATTTTGAAAAGAATTGGTTTTTCAAAGATGTAGGAAAAAATAAATTTTGTCCCTAAATTTATATATCTGAAACTATCATATGACATTTATTTATAGATGAGAATTATTTTCTCTTCTTAGAAATAAAAATGAAGAACTGAAAAATTATTTGGTCATGATAGAATATATTTCTTAGTTCTTTGCCTCTATGATTAATATTTTATACTTCTAACTTGTAATATTTATAGTTAACTCAGAATTCAATATAGGTTGAAATGATATCCATATCTTATTAAAATAGTGTAATAGAGTTGTAATTTGCATATAAAACTGAAGATTTTAAATTAATATGATTTGATTCATTTGCATATATGCATACAGCTGTGAACTGTTTGTTATAGATCATGATATTCAAGATAATAGGCACATTAACTACTTTCCAAAATTTTGTTCTTTTCCTGTATTTCTGGTGTATGTGAGTGTGAGCCTGTGTGTTTGCACATGAGTGTACATGCACACACATTTGCATGTGTAGAACACAACATGAGATCAATTAAGTGAACTTTACAACTTAGGGAGAAGCGAGTAGGGGGAGGGAAAGTGGGAGAAAACAAGGAAAAGGGTAACACTGCTCAAAAAGAAACGTACTCATTACCTTACTTAGGTAACTATAAATCCTCTGTATATCACCTTTATAATAAAATTTTGAAAAAAAAGACTGATATTAGTTACTAATGTCTGTAGGCACTATGCAATGGGGCAGTACTTTAGGAAAACTAATCTTGAATAGATAGAGCTCTCCAATTTCTCTTCATTTGGCTCCTTGTATCTAACATTATATTCTCTATTTCTGTGAGTTTGACCTCAAATAAATTGAATCACAAATTGAATCTTCTTTGTGACTGCCTTGTTTTACTAAATATAATGTCCTCCAGATTCATCTATGTTATCTCAAGTGATAGGCAGGATTTCCTTCTTATATTTAAAGCTAAATATTATTCAGATACACATGTGTATTAAAGCCTATTCATATATATATAATTTACATACACATATATAAACACATAATCATATGTCAAAGAAAAAACAATCTATGCAGTAAAAGAATGAAAAGTTAACCTATGGAATAAAGGAAAGTATGTGCAAGCCATGTGTCTCAAAGGAATTAGTATTTAAAATATGTAAGAAATTGATATCTGTATTTTTGCAGGGGTTTTTAATTTTTACTTTTGGTGGCAAGTATGCTCAAAAACATAAAATGACTACAGAATTCTAAAATATAATCAATAAAGCAATTAACTTTCTCATTAACAAGTTTCATAAGATATTCAACTTAAAAAATCCTACTAACAAATACCTCTTCCTGAATTGTTAAATCACACGGTGGCACTTGTCACTTCAAGTTACAACCTGCCCTAAATTGACAGAGACTCAGACATGCCTGACACACTGAAAAGAAAAATGGCCTTGAGAAAGCAACTTAGATCTCAGATGTCTAAGCAATCAGCCTACAACCCAAATTAAAAAGAAAAAAAACCTAAATAACTAAGGTTATTTAGGTACTGTTCTCAGTAAAATTACATTAGAATCTCTACATTTAAAGTCAAGTTCACAGAAATAAGCAGTTATCTATAGTTTTTACTTTAAATGCTCTTTAGTGCAGTTTTGGATTTAAAACATGGGTGTGAGGTAAGGGAAGCAAATCTTGGTAGTTGGCTGCTCAGTGGATATGCAGATGAAGATAGTGTTAACTAAAGGGGAAAACTTGAAATCTAGGGTCATTTTCAACAGCAATTGCTCTCTCTGTCTGTCTCTCTCTGTCTCTCTCATTCTATGTGTGTATTCATGTGTCTCACCTAATAAATTTACTTAGAGTCAAAAGAACAGATAATGTTCAAATTTGTTTTGTACTGAATTTTGGACATAATAACTTGGGCTAAAAGTGAATAGAATCCTTGCTTTAAAGTATCATTATCTAAAAGACAATGTATGTCTAAATTCAGCAAGGGATTTAGTTCAATTTCTTCCTATAAAAGCAAACTAGGTAGTTAGACAAAATTACTTTTCTAAATAGAAACAGAAAATCTCACTATTTTTTTGTTGTTGTTGTCGGTGGTGGTTGTAGAGCTTGAACTCCAGGTCTGGGTGTTGTCCCAGAGTGTTTTTGCCCAGGCTAGCTCTCTACCACTTAGAGCCACTTCTGGTTTTCTAGTGGTTAATTGGATATGAGAGTCTCACAGACTTTCCTGCCTGGGCTGGCTTCAAACCATAATCCTTAGATCTTATCCTCTTGAATAGCTAGGGTTGTGACTACTTTTTATTAAATTTTATATATATATATATATATATATATATGTAGGAGCTAAAATGTTCTTAAAAATGATAAACTTAATTTGTATGGTAGTTTTAAGTTTGTAGTCTATTGAACAAGAATGACAGTATTCCTAGAAGAGCATTGTTCCTTACTCCTGCACAAACTCCCTTTCTGAACCTCCCACACATAGTAATCCATCAACCATATCTTTAAACTTATATAGACAAAGAACTACATATGAAACTGCATGGATAATGTTAGGGCCCATTATTGATGATGTTCTACATAGGTTTGGAAAGATGTATATAGTGACATGGGTCCAACATTGAAGTAGCAGAGAACAATTTCCCTCCTTTGAACACTATCTACAATTCACCTACTCATCCATCATTTTCCATCCTTGAAGTCATTGATCACGTCACTGTCCCCATAGTTTGGACTTTCCCAAAAATTCTTGTAGTTGGAATTATACAGAACAGCATATATCTTATAGATGTTCAGCATATATTTAAGTCTTCTCTGGTTCATTTCATTCAGTACTGAATAATATTCTGTATTCCCCCAGATAACACAATTTAACATGCATTTGCCTACTGGATGACAATTTGTTTGCTTCTAAATTTTCACAGTGCAGAATAAAGTTTCTCAAAAAATCCATGTGTAGGCTTTTGTGTGGACCTAAGTTTTCAGTTCATCTGGCCAAATCCCAGGGACTGTGACTGAAAATTCTGGATCATATGGCTAAGAGTAATTTCAGGTTTGTGACAGGTTTTCTAACTGTTTTCAAAAGTGGCTATATCATTTCTCCTTCCCATCAGCAATGAATGAGGATTATTTTTATTTCTATTCCACATCATGCTGATAGATAGATACATAGATACATAAATACATAGATACATAGATAGATGACAAAAATGTGGACTAATTGACATCTAAATAGATAAATAGATTTCTTTTTTCAGAGGTGTGGACAGAACTCACAGCCTTCCACTTACCTGTTGTTTTAACTCACAATTTTCTAATTACATATAGAGATCACAATATTTTCACAAAATTCTCCACTTGAATAACTTATTTGATGAGATAGGTCATTTTGTCAAGTTTTTATTGGGATTTTTTTTCCTTCTGGAATTTAAGCTTTATATATTGAAAACACTGAACAGCAAAAATCCTAGGAAATAATATAGATGATGAGATTTAAAACAATAATAATTCAATAGAAAATTGGCACAAAGATTCTAAGTTCACATATCTGGATTGTTATACTCCTCTGAAAATGTTTTTGACAGGTTGGTAAGTTTAGGGTTGGCAAAGCAGAGTATAAATAACTATTTCATCTGTGATGGAAATGTAATATACTAAAGTGAACTGAAGAGAAAAGTCCCATACAGAGATATATCTCTGTTCCAAATAAGTATCTTAGAGCTTCAAGTCATTTGCTATATTTATTATTGTTTTAAATCTCATTATTTCTTGATTCAAAAATGATCAAGAGAATTACTAAATACACTTATACTTTAGAGAATGGAGTTAGTAGTTACAGTCCTTGCTTAATCTTAAAATATTAAGGAGATGAGTAACAAGATTAGTGTTTTACTCCCTTCTCTCATTCACAATGTGTGTATATCTTTGTATTTTACTAATATCAAAGCATCGGTCAAATGACTTTTTCATGCATATTTCTCCTATTGTAAATGTTAATTAATCCTAAACTTCTTCTGTCATGTCCAACGTAATGATTTCCATGCCCTTTCCAAGAAAAAGCTAAATGTTTTGGCCCAAAGAAAAGTAAAAATTTCAGTTTTATTTCATTGCAAAGATGCTGTATAGAGGAGTTACAGTTACATGACTAAGGTAATGAGTACATTTCTTGTCAAGCATTGTTACCCCCTCCTTTGTTTTTCTCCTACTATCCCTTCCCTCTCCCTCCTCTCTGTCTCCTCCATCCTCCAAGTTGTAAAGTTTGTTTCCAATAAAAAGTCATTTTAAATTATCTTTTAGTATTTGTACAGAGGAGTTGCCGTTTAACAGCAGTTTATGAATACAATGCATCTTGACCAATGTAGCCCCTTTAATGAACTATTTTGGTTGTTTGTTTTTGGTTATTCATGGAGCTTGAACTCTGGGCCTAGGTGCTATCCCTGAGCTATTCAGCTTAAGGCTAGCGCTCTACCACTTGAGCCACACTGACACTTCTGGTTTTCTGGTAGTTTGTTGGAAATTAGTCTCACGGACTTTCCTGCCTGGGCTGGCTTTGAACTGTGATCCTCAGATCTCAGCCTCCTGAGTCGCTAGGATTACTAGGCATGAGCCATGACATTGGGCTTAATGAACTTTTTTGATTAGAAAACCTAATGTTAAGTTTTAGACATTTGTAGGAAATGAACATTTTCTGCCTCAAATCTTGACAAGTAATTGTTTTAAAAGTAAGTTTTTTAAATAGAAAAGTCATCTCCAATTTTCTTTTCAAAAATAGATAATTTCAAGCCAGGAACCAGTGGCTCATACCTGTAATCCTTGCTTCTCAGGAATCTGAGATCTGAGGATCAGGTTCAAAGTCAGTCCAGGCAGAAAAGTCTGTGAAACTCTTATCTCCAATTAACCATGGAAAAAGCCAGAAGTGGCTCTATGACTCAAGTGGTAGAGCTCTAGCCTGGAGCAAAGGAGCCCAGGAACAGTGCCCATGCCCAAAGTTCAAGCCCTTGGACTAGGAAAAACAAAAACAAAAACCACCACCAACAACAACAACAAAAAAACTTTTTACCAATTATTGAAAGATAAAAGTATAGAGAAGAAAAATGTTACATCGAATCTTATCAGTGGAAATAGTAGAGTATTATTTGAGGCTTTAGATAAACTTTTAGTGTGCACATGATTTTTAAAAGTATTTTATTCTTTTCTTTATGATGCAATTAAGGACTTAAAGTCTCTACTTCATGGATATTTAATTGCAGAAATATCTTAAATATAGGACTTAATCAAATTATGGATAAAAATGTGAAAACAAAAATGTATCCTAAAATAAGAATAATTTTTTGGAAAATATGTTTTCAGTAGGTTGAGTATATTTTCATTTTATGATAAAATTTTTAACAATATCAAGAGAGAATATCAAGAAATGATGACTTACCCTTCCCTTAAGAGAAAACTAGTGAAATTATTCAAAATTTACCTCGGAGCACAGAGAACAGTTAATGAATTCCTTTCCCACCATTTATCCCTGTGCTGTTTCTCAGTAGGGCAGAGTAACTCCAGAGGAATTAGGGGGAAGATATTCAAGCCCACAGGCATCTTGTTAGGGGAACAGCAAGGGTGGATTTTCATATACATGAAATCTATGGCTAAAGGTTTTGTGAGTTCTTTACTTATTTGTATGTTTAAATGGGACAATATTTCCTGAATACTGGAATAGTTAACCTATTTCCTGAATACTGGAATAGTTAAGATGAGGAATTAAGGTGATGGATCTATGGTACACTCACTGGCTTTAGTAAGGAATTGTTGCTTAAGGCCATCTAATAACTGTGATTTTATCTATTCCAGGACACACTTTTGAGTAGCTTCAAGCATTCCCAGTGTGAGTGAAATTCTCCTCCCATAGTTACCAATTATGTCCTAGTTCTTTCCTCTTTACTCTGTGTGATGCCTCTATACACTGCCCAGTGTTAGAGCTGTGAGTAACAAGATAGCTAGCCTTCGTTAAGGTTCAAATGTCACACATCTTTGGAGTTTTACCTCCTCTGCCTTTCACCTAATGTCCCTAATGTACATATCTGGTCTTTTTTTGGGGGGGTAGTTGACTTACTACTGTGCCTTTATCTCATTTGAGGCAGAAATTTCATTATTTTTGTTTTTTGCATTTTTATCCCCTATTCTGTGTCTAAGCAAGTGTAAATAAGCTATCGGTGAAGTCTCTCATTTTGAATCATGAGACATACTTTCTGGTTTGTAGTTGATTCCTTGTGGGAAGAACACACTTCGCTTTTTTTTTCTTTTTCCTTTCTTTTTTTTTTTTTTTTTACAAATAACAAAGTTCAGATGTCACAAAAAGTAGAACAATTTACCTTTTACATCCAAATTTGATTCTTAAAATTAATCTAGTTATTTGGGGGTATATTTATCATTTCCTATTTTAACCACATTTTTCACTTGCACGCTCTCCTTTTTCTCCCACAGAGTGGCCTTTAAATTCCTCCTGGCTGAGGTATCTCCTTTGAATCTGGGATTGGTAAAATCACATCATGTAGCATCTGTTCATTCCAGTATCTGCTGAGGTGAACCATCCCATCCATACCTTGAACTTATCATCTGAAATGTCTCCTTGTCAGCCTTAGTCATGGCACTACATGAATATTTGCTGGAGCCTGAAGATGGAGCCAAATTTTTGAAACAGCTTTTTATCTGCTTTCACGATTTCTGGCACTTTCTCTTTGAATCTCTTTACCTTTCTCAGGGCAATAGAAAATGTATCAGCTTTTCTTGTAATCCTCTGGTGATAGGTGAGGTTTGATGGATCTAAAGTTTTTAGAAGCCTCTTCAGAGGCTCCTCGTGTATAATTTATCTTATCTGAAAACTCACTGAGTACAAACCATCACCTGAGAAGAAGCCATCGGGGGTCCATGAGAATTTAGTGGAAATGGCTCCATACGCAATGTCTCTTCATGTCTTCTATTCACCCAGTTCTTCTTACATCTTGGGAGTTCATATACTGTCTCTGCAGTCAGGTTTTCCCCAGAACCCACCTGTGTAATCTTTTTTGATCTCCTGCTAGGGGGATCTGAACTGGGATCATGCTTCGAAGACTGGTATGTTCACAGACACTCCTTCCCAAACCTGTATTTCTTCAGTAGATAGTCTGCCCTTTATGCTTCCAAGTTTTTGTTATTGAAAATACTATTGGCAAATCAAAGGCCATCAAATTATCTCTAATGTGAGTTTTAGAAGACAGTTTGGGAACTCAAAACTCAAAAACAGAGCATATTTTCCCCTCATTTTTCAGTTTAATCTCTATTTCTTGGGTCACATTCCTGGACTTAACTGTTGTCTGAAATAAGAAGACAGGATGGATTCAAAATGTGATTCTAATAATGAAAACCATATTGATTAATGTAACAATATGACCTGCTGAACTTGTTTCATTAGAAATAGAATTGTTACTTATGCTTAGTTTGCTTATGCTTTATTCTTTCTGGTTTGTGTGGGTGTGAAAAGGGAATAAAACAAAAAATGCCTTTATTTCACTATCTTTAACCACAAGTCCCACTGGCTTGAAAGTATGCTGAGGTCTGCCAACTGAAAATACTTCTCATCACACTGACAGTACCTTCCAGCTACTGCCCTAATTTTTCTCTTTCCCTTCCAGATTTCTCCCAGAAATCTTCAGCACTTTAAGTTTGTGTTTTCACTAGCCTTATCTTTAAAAAAAAACTTTATCCCAAGAGCATTTCAATTAACTAAAATGTTTTTCTATTACAAAACATATTAAAAGTCAGACATGACTTGGACAATACTGTAGGGAATGGTTATCTCTATAGATCTAGTTATCTTTCATATTACCTTGCCTCTTGTGTTAAAGGTCTAATGATATAGACCTCTTTTATGTGTTTAAATTTTTTTCTTACTTCTGGGTCTTTGCATATCAAATTTTCTTTATTGTTTCTTTGTACTAAACACAAGCTAAATTGAAACTGTTCCTTGAAGCTTTCCTTAATACTCTAATTAAAGATCTCTTTTTTTTGGCGGGGAGGGGTATCTGGTTGTGGGGTCTGAACTCTGGGCCTGCCACTGTCCCTCAGCTCTTCAGCTCAAGACTAACGCTTTACCACTTGAGCCACAGTGCCACTTCTGGCTTTTCTTTCTTTTTGCTTATGTTGTGCTGAGGAATCAAACCCAGGGCCTCATGCATGCAAGGCAAGTGCTCTACCACTGAGCCACCTTCCCAGCTCCTTATGATCTCTTAAAACACCTTATTTGTGTGTAATGGTACTATGATAATGACAATTTAATGGCATTTTCTTAAGTAAATACAGTTAACTCCCTTACTAGACCTTGTTTACTAGAACCTTGTTTAGGGTCATTTGTTGTATTCTTACATATTGACATAATCTTTAGTTTTCTATAAATTTATGTTGAAAGCATATTTTTCTAAGAAGTATAAAAATGATTACCCTTCTCCAATATGATAAACCCAAAAAACAAAAAGAGACTAATGGATACTACTGCTTTTCTTCAGTTTGGCTTAACTTGCTACATCATAGAAGAACAGTGAAAAGCATCATACAGCCTTCCATAGTGAATTCACTGCATTACATTGGTGTCAAAATAAAAAGATGCAATGTTCAGTGCATCTTTCAGGCTTATAAAATGGTAATATTTAAGGACAACTTCCACTAATTTCAAATTATGTTAGTCTTATTAAATATTTATTTCTCAGATATAGTTATATTATTAATATAATAATATAATAACTATAATTAATAATTATATATGCAACTAATATCGGACAACCAGTACTCCTGGAACTTAATTTTTTAAAAATCACTCTGTAAAATCATTCAATGCTAATAATCCATGAAATTTCTAAAGACATATAAGAGAATCCATATTGTAACTTTTAGTTGGTATGTGCATTCTTACTTAAATTTTTAAATATATTTGTCATCAGGTAGTAATATAACTTCAATTTTTTTCAAAGATAAATCTCCTCTCCAATTCTTTCAGGCCTTTTTGGACCCCTTTGCTTCAGGAATAGAATGCAGTTGGCTTTTTCTCTTGTATTAGTCTCTTCCTAATGTTTTTTGTTATTATTTTATTTGGTTTTCATCTGGGATCAGAGTAGAACAAGAAAGAAGAAGTAATGCTAGACTCTCATAAACTATCTTAGTACTTTACCGACTAGTAGACATTTAAAATTATCCTTTTATAAATATTTTTCTGAGCTTCCCAGTGGCCACTACCTCGAGCCTTCAACTGAATCTTGCATAATATATCCCCCATTTCCCATTTGTCTCCCATTTTTTTAAGTTTGTACTTGATTATTTTATTATTTTATTTTATTTTAGAGGTGATGTACAGAGGGGTTACAGTTACATAAATAACGAGTGTATTTCTTGTCGAACAATGTTACCCCCTCCCTCGTTTTCTCCCACTTTTCCTCCTTCTCCCTGATTCCCCTGCCTACCACCACCCCCACCCCCACCCCCAGCCACTTGCAATGCAAAGTTCATTTCCAACATAGTGTCTTGTGAATATATTTCTAGGAACCGGTCCAATTCCCCTTCAGCTTCCAAAAGATAAAGTTTCATGACCCATTGAGAGGGCATCTGGAAAAATTTCAAAGTGACCTTTTACTATTTTTGCTCACCTGAGGCACTGATGAATTAGAGCAACAACTTCATTATTCCCTAGTCAAAGAGACTCTAATATCATAGGCTTGTTCTTGAACAATAGCATTTCTCTTTCTCTTTATCATCAAAATAGCCTTTGTCCATTTCATCATCTAATTCTTCTTGTCCATACTTGGTCCACAGTGTTCTACTAATGACAGGGAAATAATTAGCAAGTTCTCTCTGAGGTGTCACACATGCCTTCGTAAGTGGAAGTAAAAAGTAGATCCTGACCTCGAACTTAAGTTTGAGGAGCACAAGAAAGTTTTCTCTGAAACAGTATTATTATCTATTTCTCTGTCTCCTAATAGATTGACTCCTTCAGGTTGCCAATTGGTGTACATGTTGGATTCCAGAAACTGGCTTTGACATTTGTGTTTGATTGTTTCATAACCCTTTCTGGAATTTAACACCATTGTTCTCTTTCTTTAGCCAGGAAAAACTCAGAAAGAATAACTAAACATACTTGTACATAATATTATTTTCAGGAATAAAATCCCTCAACTTATTGGCCAAAGACTGTGGGTATTTTTAAGACTTTGGCAGTCTATTAAGTAATCCAGATTGTAGCTGTCAATTGAAACTCCACCATTCCTCTAAAATTACCCTCAAAAGCACTAAATCTGATTATAAGAATCCAATTTATTTTTTCTTTTGATTATTATTGATTTTGAATATGTTTTTAAGCATTATTTATTAACAATCTTCTTTTGGGGAATAATTATCACATTATTTACTTCTATTTCTATTTGGTTGTATAATTGTCCTTCAAAGACACATAATCTTATGCCCCAGAAAATGTAAATATATTACATAGTAAAACTACACGTGCAATTAAGCATTTTGAGAAGGGAGGTTGCTGCTGAATTATTTGAATAGATTTAAAGAAGCATAATAATTATTATATTATGTCCTGAGAAGAGTGAGACAGAGGATCAGAGTGAGAGAAGATGTGATGACAGAAACAGAGAGAAGAATAATTTTAAAAATATTTTATTGCTGGTTCTAAAGATGTACACAGGGTCCATGAAGTAGCAATGAATATTTTACTTTAGTGTCCCAAATAGAAACATTATGAAATGTTCTAGAATTCTGATTTCCAAAGCTGTCAGGGAATAAATTTGTGATAGTTTAGGCCTTAACTTTGGTAATTTATTAAAGTAGCATAAGAAATGAATATACAGGCCATGAAAAGAAAGAAATAATGACTTGCACTGTTCTGTATTTTATTCCAAAACTCTGGCATTTCTTCCCATGGTCATTCTATCTTTTCAGCTGCAACAGATGACAAATCAAATCCATGACCATATTAACTTCAAATATCTCATATCATTTTTAAATTGTGTGTCAAATAATTTGCACTTACATTTTTCTAAAATATGTACTTAACAATCCAGTCTAAATGCTTTTTTTTTCAGGAGTGTTTTACATTTATTAGTTTTCAAACTGGAATTTTACCTACCACAGACACACCGGTAATGGATCATTTTATCATCATCCAACTTAAGTGATATTCCTCTTGTAAATGCTATCCTGGTCTTTTCAGAATCCATAATTTCCCATTGTACTGTGCAATTTCATTGCAGTCTATCATACTGGGCCTGTGTTATAGTTATTTGTAACTACCTTCTTTCTCTCCTACCCCAGTTGCCTGAATCTGTAGATAATATTTCCTCCCTTTTTTTTTAATAACCCAGTTTCTAGCCTAGGATATAGCTCCAGGTAGGTGATCAGTAAAAATATGTCGCATTGAACTATTACTGCTCAGAATTGTGTCTTTATAAGCCAGATCTCACCCATTTAATAACTTCTAGTTTTGCCACAAGGCTTTAATAAATATGGTGCAAGCCCCAAAAATGCACTTTTGGGTCAAATATATTGAGTTCAATCCTCTTCTCCACAAATATTGCTGAAATGAGCCTGGATTCAATCCCAGTTTCTGTCAAAGAAATCTTTATAGGCATCTTCTGGCTTTGGCGAAGGCCTTTATCCCGAGACTCAAAGGCCATTACAGCTGCAAATGCTTCAAATCATAACAGAAAAAGAGGTTATATTACTAAATTATGTGAACCTTTTCAAATTCAACACATCCATCATTCTCCTTAAAACTTTAAATTCTCTGAACAGTACAACACATTTATGAGTAAAGAACAACCATTTTACATCTTGTTAGTTAGTATTAGAAATACTTGCTAGTTAGTATTAGAAATACTTATAACTTATTTATGAAAATGGTGTAGTATTTTATAAGGTTCTAATTGGAAATGGCTTATTATTAAAATTTTTCTTAATTATTATAAGTAATTCTTTGCTTCATCTCCATAGTACCCTTGGCTATTTTAGATATTTATTTATGTGTTTCTTACAGGAAAAATCATGTAGCCTTATATAATCATAACACCTGTTTTGTTTATCTTATATCTTCACTTATGCAGCAAAAGTGATACTGCTTTAATAGCTGTTGAGAGATATCTTAGGCACATATTTTCCTCATAGGATGTTATAAGATTTTTCTAGATACAATAGATAATGTTTGAATACTAAAATGTATAAGTGTATATTTACTCATACATGACCAATGTCTATATGTCCAACTATAATTTGTTTCTACATGCATATCTTGAAGAACTCCAAAAGTGTAAATATATCAACATCAAAACTTTATAATTGTGGGAGAGTCTTACTAATAAACTTTTATGTATTTGTGCTTCAAGCACTTTTTAAAAAACTATACCTACCATTAGTCATTAAGATTCAAATATCCTATTCCCATATTTCCCCCTCTCTGGCTGCCAACACACTCATTCTTAGAGTCTTCTCTGAGTTTCTGTTATAGATCATTTAAGGAATGACATTTTAAGAAACCAAATCTTCAAGACCCATTTTCCCCTAAAAAATTGTTTCTACTTCTTTATAACCACAGGCTTTCATGGTTAAAGCAGTAAGTTGCTACCTTGGATGTATGGCATTCTGCTTTTGGAAAACATTCTTGAATTAGTTATCTTCAGCTTGTATATAAAAGTATCATTTTATTAAGAAAAGGGAGCATAAGGTCAAATATATTTTTGAATCTCGGGTAATTTTCATAGGATATTATTGGTTAACTTGTTTAAAAGTTCCTGTGCTTAAATATGTAAAGTATACTGCTATTACTTGATTTAAATAAAGTAAAATCATAGTGGAATATATTTTTTTCAAATTTATTTACATATACTGTAATATCATTCATACTACCTAGTCATGTTTTGCTCTCTCTCTCTCTCTCTTTGTGTGTGTGTGTGTGTGTGTGTGTGTGTGTGTGTGTGTGTGTGTGGTGTGTGTTTGTGTTTGTGTTGCAGTCAATCAGGGGACTTGAACTCAGGTTCTGGGCACTGTCCCTGAGCTTTTATGATCAAGCCTAGTGCTCTTCCACATGAGCTACAGCACTACTTCTGGCCTTTTGGTAATTAATTGGAGATAAGAATCTCATGGGCTTTCCTTCCACTGGATGGCTTTGAACTGTGATCCTCAGATCTCAGCCTAGGTGTAGCTAGGATTGCAGTTGGAGCCATCATTTGCCACCTAGCCTGGTGTATAATTCTGAATGGAGATTTCATCAATTTGTCTCAATTGAAAAAAAATATAAATAGTGAAATGTTAGGATCAGAAAAGCTTGCTTAATTTGTTATTTAAGATCTTAGTGAAGTATTGTATTAGTTTTCTCGTCTGTTAAAGTTAAGGAAATCTATTCTGAAATAGGAATAAAGAGTGACAAGATTTTGATTTGTATTCTGGAATGGGAATCAAAAGTGATGATATTTCACCATTTCTGATACAGAATAAACATATCACAAATAAGGATGTCATTGTCTTGATAGCATTACAGAGAATACTTAGTCTTTTTGTTATTATCAACAAAAATTGCAGATACATGCTAAGTTTCCCCAGATCAGACTTAACAGAGAAAAAAAATCTATTTTCAAGTTATTTATTTTCTTTGGGGTCAAAATTTAATGTTCTCGAACTTTCTTTGGTTCTTTTTTAATTGTGATTTGATATATTACAGGCCTATGGTAGGGATTGCGATTGTAGGTATTCAGAAGAAAAAAGAGAATAAGGAAAAGTACAAGATGTGATAGCTGGAGAATATTTGGTTAAAATGGAACTTTGAAAGGGATTATAAAACATTTTCCCTGGGTTGGCCTCAAACTACAATCCTCTTAAGAAGATTACAAGAATGAGTAATACATCCATCCTCAACAACAATATATTTATGTCTATCTTCAATAAAATACTAAGCTAAGTTTAGTATAGATACCCAATTAATTTAAGTTAAATTTCTTTGGTCTGATCTAAAATTATTTATTATTAATAGGTAATTATTACTAGTGCATAGTTTTATCAACAAAATGCACAGAGGAGTGAAACAGAAACACAGGCAAACTCCACTTTCTAGAAATTTTACTAACCCAATTCGTACTAATTAAATTCATAAAACAAACAATTTATTGATCTTGAATTTTCAGCTCCTACAGAAAATTTCAGGAAACAAAATCAGATGCAATCCATGCTTCCTCTCTTTGCCTTTACATCAGGATATCAACCCACATCATGCAGTAATGTGGTTTTGTCATTTTCTTTCCAACCTTTCTTGCTGTGTCTTCATCCTATAAGTATTCATTAAATTATTTGCTAAAATATGTTTAGTTTATGAAATAAAGTAAAAAAAATCTTCTTACATAATAAGATTTTTTCATTTTTCTAGTTCCTGGAGTAATTACAGTTGCAAACTGTGGTGTCTTTTTCTTCTTATAAAAATATATGCTGAATATGCAACCCAGGCAAAGGGATCTGGGTGGTCTTGAGGGATATTTCACTCAGGCTGTGGTAGAGCCTGGAAAATTATTTTTGCTTTTCTATAGAGTACAGCTTTCTAATGGCTCTCAAATAATGTTTCTCAAATAATGCTTTATTCTCCTTCAACATGCCTAAAAATACCATTTGTTCTTTGATTTATTTTATTCTCTAAAAATTTCATATTAAATGCTATGCATCTGAGAATACATTTTCAACATATTCAAGTTAATTAAATCTCAAATTTCTTGATACCTAAAAAAGGTATAACCATGTTTATTCATTATTATTCATGAGCTATGAATGTATTCTTATACTTTAAGAGTGGGATTTCATGACTCAGACACAGAGTACTCAGAGCTTTCAGAGATTGTCTTAATCATAATAGAAGTAAAAAAAAAATCCCAGTTTGAGACTTTTGCTCTCTTCTCTGTTTGGAAAAGGATTTGGTGTATGTGTGTGTGTGTGTGTGTGTGTGTGTGTGTGTGTGTGTGTGTGTACATATTTGTCTGTTTTTCTTTCTCTCTTCCCTTTTCCTCTATCTTATGTATCCCTGCCTACATCTGTACAAGAGTGTTTCTCTTCACATATTTGTGTTACTTATCTTTTTTTCTTGGAAATAAGACTATGCAATGATTATTTTTCATGTATTTAAATTAACAAGGTTGAATAACAAAGTTGAATGATTTCAATAGTTATTTTGATTTTGTGTAAATTTTACATGGAAGGCACGGGGAAATAGAATTTAGCATACTTTCTGAGTTAATTTTTATATTCTTGTCAGATTTTGGTCACATGCCTTCCAGAACATTTAAAAACATCTGTAACTAGTAAATTGGGACGATAGTTAAAAATATACAATAAAACAACATCCAAATTGATCTATGGAGGTTTTGGATTTCCTACTGGAAAGCTGAAATGTACATATTTTTCATAATCAGTGAACTCTCTTTCAATTGGTGGAAGATTGCACTTTAGACCATACATAAAAGAAATTAAATACTGTATCCCAAATAGTAACAAGGGAAAACATGCAGACGTAAACATATTCTTGCAAAGAAACTTTAGGGTATCCAGAGCAACAACAACACTGAAAATAGTCTCCAAATGTTTAATGTGTATCCAAACGAAATACTTACCTGTCAAAATCACCCTCATGCTTAACCATTGTAAAAATACGCTCTGTCAAACAAGAAAGCCATTCCACTGCTTACCCAAGTGATAGGAAATTATCAAGCTGCTCCATGTTTTATTTAATTTAGTGTTTGATTCTGCAGTCTCTGAAGAGCAGCAACATTTATGTCTTTTTTATTACAACAGCCATTTATTTTATATGTACCATATGTCATTGCTGAGAAAAACTCACATAAAACAAAGATTTGGAAATCCCTGTCCTTTCATTGGGTGACTCACAGTCTAGTAGGATATAGGAGAGAAATTGCAAAGCAATTGACTTCTAAATAAATGAGATAGATTATTATGGCTTCTAATAGTGGTTTTCCCCCTTTATCTCAGGCTTATTGGATTTTAATAAGATGTGGAAGAGATTATACAAAGAATAAATTATTTGAAAATAAAAGTACCCTCATAGCTGCTCTATAGTGTGCTCATCAGCAGCAAATTTGTCAGCCGAACCAAGTAGCATTTACCTCTCTTTCAGGACACATTGTCAGCAAGACTATACTGTGTATATCTGTAGTAATGTATCTTATTTTTATAGATTGCTAAACTCCTTTCATTCACACTGAAACTATTAACTCCTCAAATTAAAGTCATAATTCAAACTACCTGAAATAATTCTGCATGTGATATCAGGGCTTAGTTAACTTTGTACTCAAAATCATTATCACTAGATGAAGCGTTATATTCCTTTAAAAAAATACTACCTTAACAGCAACTACTTTCCAATTGATTTGGTGATATGAATGCTATTTACACTTCAGTTTGCACCTTTTTGCAAATGCCCGTAAGGGAATAAATCTACACTTTCCAGAATGATTGTGCATTAAGAGTTCTGAGGCTGTTAAAAAGAGGTGTTAGACACGTATGGGAATGTACTAGTTACACTCACACTCAATGATTTCCGAAGTGATAATGCTAACGTGTACAGAGGACTAGAGAGAGTTGGTAAGAATTAATTATATTTTACTTTCCTCTTGTTAATTATAAATGGGTAAAATTTCACAAGTTCTGCTGGTGGAGAATTACATTTTAAGGCTCTATGAGAAATGAATATAATAACAGGCTCCATGAAAGAAAGGAATGATTTGGGAGAGGAGAGGATGAATGGAGATGATGAATGATGTGAATATGACTGTAGTACTTTTCATATTCATGTATACAATGGAACAATAAAACTTGTTGAAAGACAAAGGAGAGTGATAGAGGAAGAGGTATGGTTGATGTGATATATTGTATGCATGTAGAGAAATTGTACAATAAAACCTCCTTGTACAACTAGTATATGCTAGTTAAAAATACTTTTTGAAAGTATAAGAGATAGTATGCATTGCTTATTCAGTACACTGATGTTGATCTTCTGTATAAAGGACTATATATAATATAGTCTTAGTATTATAATATATGCACTCATTTATATGTAAAAGATCCTTTAAACTTTTTTCAAAAATTGCACAAAGGTCAACCATTTCAGTAACCACCTGGTTGTGTTATTGGTTTCCCTATAATGATTTGCAATTAAGTTCACAAACAGTAAGTAACAGGATAAACGAAGTTGGTGAGCTATTCCAACCAGGCATGTAAGGGGATGATGCACCAGTGTCTTAGTGAATGGATAGAAATAACCTTGAGAATAAATGTAAAATTGGTGACCCCTGAGTCCTTCATCAGGAAATGACCTGCAAGCCCTGGAACCCATGCTCTACCCAGGAAGACCAGTTTGCACTGGGAAAAAAAAAAACCCTATATTTGGAAGTAGACAGACTTGGGTTCAAGTATCACCTTTTCCATTTATCTCTTATTTAAAAATATATTTAATAGAGTTATCATTCTTAAACTAATGAACACACTTCTTACCCAATTAAGTTGATATAATGAATTAAAATAATAGTGTAACAAAAATAAGAGCCCGAACAATGGTAAAGAAGATAAAAGAATAATCAAGATAATAAGCTATTACATAAAGGAAAACTATGATCAATAAGAATATGGTATGATCTATAATTCTATTTCATTGAACTACTTTAATTTTGTACTTTTGTAGTTTCATTCCTGTTTAAATGAATCATAAAAATTTAGAATCTGAGACATATGGTCACCACTAATTCTATAAAATTCTAGTCAATTTTTCTGAATAAGCATTAATGATATGGAATCTACATTTACACAATACACTTGGATAGTGATAAATCCACTATTGTATATTCATCCTTTAGTAATTTGTATCCTAATATCAATTATGGTCTCTAAAGTTTTTTCTGACTATGAAAAGTGGGCAATATATTTTCTGTGAGGAAATGGAGTCAGATAAGCAGTAATTCACTTCCTTTCAAGTAATATTGATAAATTAATAGAAGCTTTTTTGTTTGTGAATAATGCTAGTAATCTTAGAAACCATATACAGCAGAGAATATGATAACTTTATTATGATTACTGTACGGTTTTTCATGGTGATGTAGCAATTACCATTGATTTCTCTGGGTTTCTACAAGAAAGATGATATGAAATGGAGAATCAAATTTATCATTTTGGACTACAAGGGATCCTGGTAGTCAAATGTAAATCAAATAAAATTGCAGGGAAATTCAGAATTCCTGTGGCAGGAAATGATTTTAAGCACAATCTTGCTTGAAGAAGAGCCTGATTTTACCTTGGAAAGTAAATTGAAAATATGTGTCCCAACCCTTTCTTATGTATCATGACATTCCACCTATGACACTTCTTTGAATTCAAGAAAAGATGTAAATTGAAGAGAAATTGTGGCTTGGTGGAAAGGAAGGAACTCAATCCTATGCAAATATACACTCAAGACTCAGAAATCACTCAAAAAGGAAGTTCCAACACACCTACTATATGCCTTAAGGGGAAGAGAAGAGACTTGCCAACTTTAATTGCAAAGAGATTTTCAACATTGCAGGAAACTTGAAGTTTTAACAACTAAGACATCTTCATTACTGGTGAAAAAAATGAAGAAAATTTCTCACAAAGATTTTGGACAGTTCTACCCAAACTATATTTTGATGATCTAGTCTTAAATGGATTAGAAACATGCAGATTAGGTTTCTCAACAAAGAGCTATTTCAGAAACAAGGGTAAGATGTTTGGCTAAGGATAGCTTGGCACAAAAGAACCTAGAGCTTTTGCAAACAGCCCTCAAGTATTAGATGAACCTAAATGGCAGCCAAATTCCCATAAAATTCTGAGTAGATGATGGTTACTCATATGTAAACTAAATCTCCTAGTGGATTTATAATCATTAGGATATGAACTGTGGGACATATAAAGGAAATAAGTGGTCAGAAGAAAGGCACATAAAGTTAACTGTTCTTTTCTTTATAATCAATTCATAAATGACTTTGTCCCCCATATGATACATTGGGGTCGTTTTTTTGAGTTGTTTTTCATAAACAGCTACAGGTCTTATATCCCCATATATAACAGGGAACAAGAGAAAGAGAAAGAGAAAGAGAAAGAGAAAGAGAAAGAGAAAGAGAAAGGGAGGTGGGAAATAGATTAAACCTCTTTCATTCTTCACTATGATGTATCCTAATTTTATAGCGCATAATACAGTACCCTGAATACGTATAATGACTTCACTCTTATTTCTGTTTAGAAATGTTGCTTACATTGAAATAAAAAGAATTTTAAGTTTCCCAAGAGCTTATAACATTTACAATCAAATTTTTGTTTGTATTGTTAAATATGCAAAAAAGGTACAAATCACATGTAGAAATGTGATCACGTAGAGTTAAAACATCTGACACAATTTCCTACAAAACCCTCTATGTTCACCTTCCTTCACTCACATTGTCTCCTCTATTAATCAGCTTAGAATCTCTAATAATTTCAAATGCATTGAACTTTGTTTTGGGAGTGGTATCATTTTTCTACAAGCTAATTATGTCTCCTACAAAATACTGTTTGGTGAAAAAGCCAGCCCTCCATATTTAATGTGGCTCTGTAGAATAGTCTTTTTTTAGATTATAATACACTTCTTTTATGTTATTCAGTTATACACATTCACAGATCAACTCCGGTGTCCACATACTCACTAAGGTGTTTGTGGGGAGCAAGGATGTAGAAAGTTATCATCATTTCTCTCCTATCTCGCTGTGTCCCTACTTCCATCTGGCTCCCAGCATGAAAGAGATACCTAACTCTATAAAACAAAAGAATTTCTCCTTTAGGATAAAATTATGGGTTTTTTAATTATTAGCTATAGAATGTATATCCTTCCCAATTTTCTCATTTCTTGATCAAGTATTGACAAGTGACACTAGTCACTTCTGAGAAAACAATTTAAAAAATCAATTTTACCTGTTTTGTCCTTTTGTCCTTTTATGCTCTGTCTTTGAGTGACTATTGTTGTACTCTGAAGTCATGAGGAATAGAGTCACAAAATGGATGGGATATGAACCACATTAGAGAAAGCTGTATGCCAACTAGAAATCTCCACATGGAGCCGTTTCTTGAGCTAGAATTAAACTTGACTTTTGTTAGAACACCAGAATTCTGGAATTTAGTTGTTACAGTGGCCAGAAATAATGCTATCCTGCATACACAGAAACAGTAGGTAACTCAATAGTTATTGAAAGAACAAATTAATAATTGAATAAGCAATTGAACACATGAGCCCAATTTGCTAACAACTCTCTTTTCCAGAGTATAGGAAACATCAGTCTGAAGACTCCTTTATTTTCAGTTTTAAAATTGGAAAAGCAAACGTCATTAATAAAAAGATGACCTTAGTTTCAAAGGCTATCAGTTAAAAATGGTAAATCCCTTTTAAGTCTTTTGGGAGCACCCCATTTTCTTCATGTTCTAATAGGTAACATTCCATGGGGACATGTTACTTCTGCTGCTACTGGGAACTGTAAATGTTTATGGAGTTCTTCCAATGGCCCATGTGCACTTGTAAGCATTGTATATATGTATTCTCTTATTTAATCTCACAGTTCTATGAGGAATACAGTAGATAATGAAATTGAAGCACCAAAAGGTTAAGTAACTCTAGCAATCAAGAACCAGAGATGCTATTGCTTACTAAGTCTCAGTTAAATTGAATTTGCACTGCAATGTAATAAGGATTGAGATTGTAGAAGGGCATGGCACTAAAAGGCTAGAGACAAGAAAAATAAATGTTGTGGATGTCACCGCTGGGTTTATGATAGTAAATGAAGCCAGAGAGTTAAAAATAAAATTTTACTGGGTAATATAGTGATGTTTACCAGGACACAACAAAGGAATTTTAAAATACATTAACTTTGTGTTCAAGTAGTGTGGAGTGTACTAGGCCAGCTGGCAAGGCCCAGTGGAATCCACTTATTTAAAGCACTGTCTAAGGAGCTATGAATCACCGTGCCCTCTAGAACTCCTGAAAAGAGAAGCACAGTGTGGCTACATGAATGTCTGCAGAGCATCCTCTGAAATGTTAGCAAGGGAGGCTGTAAGTAAATAAAAGAAAAGCTGCAGTGGTATGAAGAAGAATGTGTCTCACTTCTTTTCTGTCTCTTGATTCCAAAAATAAGCAAGAACCATTAGCTACAAAGTGTAACTCTCAAGAACTCTAACCTTATACAAATGCGCCTCAGGTGGTTTCCTCTCCAGAGGCTCAAAATCAAGTAAAGGAGAAGGAGGTAGTCCAGCAGGTCTTGTGGTTTCCATTGTTTCATTTGGCTATGGTTACAGCCCTTGGATTGCTCTGTACACTTATGGAAAAGAAAACCTCAAAGGTTTGGCTAGAACTTTGCAAGTTGTTTGTGAAATTCCCAAAGACAGAAAAATAAACCACAGAGCTTTGGGTGAAAAATGTAGCACCGTGTTTCTAATGGAAATTCTCATAATAACTATCCTCTGCCAAGTGAACAGTTCCCAACCCCTAAGACATTTTGCTTCAGACTTTGCATTTTTTAATACATGGCCTATTTCTTCCTTTTTTTTTCCTCTCAAGAAGCCTCTCAACAACAGTGGGATAAAAATTTAAATGGAATAAAACATATGAAATGGCAGCAAGTGACACTGAAATAGCTTACAAGTAAAAGATGAGAATTTTTTCCTAAAATTGCCACTATGTATACATATGTGTGTAGATATGTGATAAATATACATATATATGCATATGTTTATATACATAGCTTCCTATAACTGGTTAAAGTACTTGTACATAAACTTTATGCACTTTACACATGTAATATTTAATATATATTATGTTATATAAGATATTATATATCATGTTATGTATCGTGTATATTTACAGTATATGTTAAATGTATACACACATATATAGATATATACTTTATTTTGTTACAGTATCTTAATTTCATATATATAGATTTTTATTTGAGGTTATCAGTATTAGTTGGTCTTAGATTTTTATTATATTCTCCTCAATTCCATCTTATTTATAGGTCTATGTTTTCTTCTCCTATGGTGAGATTTTTTTACTGTTTATCTCCAACATAGCAACTCACATTAATTTTCAGGGATTATGTTTTTGGATGCACACTGTTCATGTCAGTGTCTATTCAGGTTCATGGAAACCTCTCTCATATTTGTGTCCTACAAGATAGATTTCACATAATTGACTGCTTTATGAGTGATAAGCCAAACAAACAACAGGTGCTGAAGCAGTTAGGTAAAGGCAGGAGCCTTTCACATTATTCAGTAAATTCCCTCGGAGCAGCACTCTAAATACAGAATATATTAGCTCTAAAACCAAAAGTAATGTTTGAGTCCAAAGGGTGATAGATCAATAAGTTCCAGACTTCTAGACCAACAGAGACATGACATATTGACAAAGTTGTAGATATTTCTGTTTTTCTCTCAAACTCTGACCCCAGAATTCTTATTAAAATACTGGACTCTTTGTTCACTGAAGTTCCATGGAACAAACTACATTTTACCACTATATATTCAACATTTTTAATATTCTGTGGAATTGATTGATAATTAAAGTCTCTAAGTGCCATTTTGTAATAAAGCTTAGGGATGATAACATAGATCTGAGCTTCTCCTTTCTTTTCATAAGCTCTTGATCACCATCACAAACAACTACAATCCTTTGTAACCACCACTGCTAACAAGATGGACATATGAATCCATTACTTGATATCTTCTTTCTTTCTTTTTATTGTGATAATACTGTACAGAGGGGTTACAATTACATGGGCAAGATAATGAGTACATTTCTTATCAAGCATTGTAGCCTCCTCCTTTGTTTATCATTGAATTCAGTCAGTATTTTATCCAAGCAACTGTGTCTCATGCCTTAGCCTGCCACAGATCACTGTTGTTTTTGTTTCCAAGGGTAAGGATGTTATTGTTGGATTTTAGGTTAAGCAGCTGAGATTTGGAGACTCAGTATTCTGTTCCCTAACTACTCTTAATAGCACACATTGGACCAATCTAATTCTGACAAAAAGAATAATTCCTCTAGATTTTCAGGTCTACAATCATATACACAAAATTAATTAAGCTGGTACTAAAAAAATTAGAGGACATGGTGTTGAATCAATCTGTAAATTGACAGTAAGAAACCCCTAGAGAATAAGGGAATAGAATTCCTTATAATCCATGGGGGCTAGAAAGATACTAAGAAAGAGAAAAGATCCACCACAACAATCCATACATCAGGGCATCTGCATGCCTCCTGACCAATGTCATATAGATAGACCTATCCACATGTAGACAGACAGACAGACAGACAGACAGACAGACAGACAGACAGGTAGATAGATAGATAGATAGATAGATAGATAGATAGATAGATAGATAGATAGA